>NC_073709.1:12687609-12988468 GCF_023634085.1 Falco cherrug
CACCTTATCTTGACATATTTAATGTTATTTGTGAAATGTGATATAATTAATACTGTTTTTTCAAGGGTTTATTTATCCCTTTATAGTAACACCCTGCTGTAATGAAATATTTTAAGAATCCTTTTCAGATGGTATAATAAAATATCTGTAAGATGCCTTACCTTACTTGTATTTGTTCTTGCAAGCTTCCCTTTGAGTAATACCTTACTGTGGAGTATATAACAACGTTACCTACCACTGATGAGGTTAAAGGAAGAGATACTAAAGCTCTGTCTGTTGAGAGGTGGCTCTTCCTTATTCATTGAAACACTGATCCGAGATGTAATGTCTGTTGGGCAATTAAGGAGACGTGCATGGTAGAGGAGAACCGAACTTCTTGCTTTTGAAGCAGAAAGGATAAGCAAACACATTAAGTGCTGATAATGCTTCTTACTAACGGGTGGTTTAATGTGGGGGTTGTCTTGGAATACTTAAAATATTTGAAATAGTTATTAACAAGTAGAGTTCTTATTTTCATTTCTTTAACACATAATTACAGGATCTTCTCCTGAGTTCTTTTGTTCCTTTTGAATTCATGTGTGTTTGTAGTACGCTAAATTAATCTACAAGTTTTTTTACAAAAAAAATCTGTGATTTGCAATTGAAAAATTTGCTATTCCATGAAGTTGCTCAGCTATGATATTTGCATATTTCTTTCTGTTCATTTTGTCTTGCATTTTATTGAATCATTGCTGCATATCCCTATAATGTGCCCATTGTTCATGCAAGAACTCTGTTAAATGTAAACTTATGCAAAGTCTCAAGTGTTTGGCTTTTAAACTGTTATGTTTAAACTATTTATGTTAATCATAACGCACAGAATCTGGAAAGAAACATGACTATTGTTTATCTACGTTTTATGTCTTCCAGTTCTTCAGACTCTTCTCTTAAATAAGCAAATAAATATTACTTACATGGAGAGAACACTATTTAGTATGGTCCAATCTCTAACGCTAACCACAGTATTTAATACAACTAGCCTCCCACATTATTTAGCATCTCATGTAAGTGGTTGCCCCTCCGCAAACTGAGGACAGCATCATCAAAAACCAAAAGAGAACCTGCAATTATTTTAATTTGGCTTAGATATAACAATTCTGCATAGTCTTCCTTTCTCTTTAATTATTCCTTATATAAAACTGGGTATATATGGTTTCCTAATGAGAGAGCAGTCTTCTGATGAACGGGTGCAGGTACTGCTATTAGTGTTTCACCAATTTTGATTTTTCAGAGAGAACTGGCAGAGAAGCCTAATTATGCAAGCCTGGCGAATACATTTTTTTTCAAACAATCTGGAGCAGCAGTTTTCTACAATTATACGTACAGCACTAGAGAAGTGTTGGTGTTGCACAGTACCACCGTCTTGCTTGCTTGGCCAGCAAACAGAGTTCAGATGGTTAAAATCAAACCTTCAGGCTGATAAGCTTTCTTGGCTGTTGAGTTAATTAAGCAAGATGAGTCTAAGATACGAATATGCTAATACTGGAACTTGTGTTCTAGCTTTCCATTTTCCTCTTGCTTATTCTTTCCCCTTATACATGGCTTCATTTGTTTATGGAGTTTTCCTTACTGTTCTTTGGTTTCAGGTGCGAGTGTCTCTCTGGTTTATGTGGTTTCCCCATGTGTGAGGCAGGCTCCATTCCCCAGATAGTCTCGCGTGGAGATGGAACACCTGGCAAGTGCTGTGATGTCTTTGAATGTGTGAATGGTACGTAAAGCTTTCTCTTAAACCTGGAGAGGAGGATTTTATCTGTCTGTGGGAGGGGCTGGGCATTTGGTTATTTTTACCATGTTGTCAAGTTCTAGGAGAAGTAATTTTCTCGATATTAGCTCAGTAAGAAGGAGCTGGAAATTCAGCTGAAGGTACTTTAGTGGAAAACTGTGTCATTTGTAAGCTGTCATGTTCCTCTAACTTCCAAAGCACTTTTCCCTGTGACCCAGGGAATTAGAGTTCTAGCAAGACTCCCTCACTGCATGTTTTTCAGGTCCTCCTTTGCCAGTAGCAAACACTAGAAGTCCTTTTAGAAATGACAGTTTTGCTCACCACTGCAGCTGCGTGTTGCCGTACTGTAAGCAAAAGCATGCTGGTTAGATGTGGGGTTGGCTTTAAGAAACATTCACAAAGTAACATTTTAACACAAATATATAGCCTTTGGAAATTGTAAGTCAGTGTAGGAATAGACTGATTCACGTTCTTTGTTTCGCGATGTAAATGTTTAGAAAATGTTTAGAAAATGTTTAAAAACCTTGAATTTGTTACACAAGTGACCGTATCTCAGAACTGCTCTATGTAATATATAGAGAGATGCGTATATGCTAGATACGGTGACTTGGGAAGAGACTTTGATATTTAACTATTGGTAGATAGAAGGTGAAAAACACCCTTGAAGGGCTGCGTGCTCAGGTAATTTCTGAGCATAAGAAGTTACACATTGGTGAAGTATTTACTAATAAATTTATTCAGCGATATTTAATCATGTTTAGCTTTGCATGTGTCATATGTTTGAAACAGTTTTTATTTTGCATTCCTCATTGCAAATGCACATAAACGTATATAGAGAGAGGGATACTGCCCCAGGAGAATGTTTGTGTTATTTACACGTAACGATATTTTAAATACTGAATTACTGATTCAGAGTAATATTTAATACATATAACGGGACATCACATATATATAAATTAACTACTTTTATTTGAGTAAGAGAACGTGCATCAGGAAGATTCTTTAGCTTTCAGATTCATTCACTATTTGGCATAAGATTGTAGATATGGTGGAATTAAATGCAATTTACCTAATTTTTATATCAATTTCTATCTAATATAAATATTATAGTTTTATATAATCTATAAATATTGCAGATTTTATTTATATACATGTATTTATAAATATATTTTATATTTTGCCTGTTTTTTAAAATACTACCTGTTATACTAAAGTAATACTCAACTTCCTTTGCTTCATATTCATGTCATTCTGTTTAAGTATCATTTCTGAATTTGATTTAACTCCGTGTCACACCTCAATGAGATGTTTGATTCAGGATTTGTCTTAGTACTTTGAGCAAGAAATGCAAAGCCGATTTCTGATATGAAGTCTTTGCTCATGTGAAACGGTCTCAAGGTACAAACCACCTTGGTAACGTTCCTGTTTCTCTCCAGTCTGCAAGTTATTTGTGGGTACTGCTATCAAAATTGTTGCAGTATATATCATATCAGGTGTTAGATAGAGCTGTTTAAATTGCCCAGGGTTTTTTGTCCTTAGTCATTTTCATATCTTACTTCCAAGGAGGAGTTACATTCATTTTTCATTGTTAACAGTGAATTTGGACTGACTGTTGCCCTGTGCGTCATTGCCTTACTGCTCGCTGTAACTCACTCCAAAGATTAAACCTGCTTTTCGGTCAGGGTTTATTTTGCCTCTCAGGCAATTCCTAATCTTCACCTTCATAGCCTATGAAGACAGAGTAAGTTCAGGGGAAAAAAAATAGGCATTTTTGAAGGGAAGTTGATGCCACAGGGGGAAGCAGAAAGGCCAGATTGGAGGAAGATGAAGGTTTGTAGGAAGAGATACTGTTTTGTCTTATGTCCTTAAAATGTCAGTATTGAAATTACAGTCCAGTATGGAAATTATTTTTTTAATAAGTTCCTCTTTAAAAAAAAAAAATCTGAGAGAACTGGTCAGAAGAGTTAAATACATGTGTTTTTTAACAAAGAGCATTTGTCATTATGCTACTTAATGTTACAATCAGGTTTCAAAAAATAATATTGTATGACATGACTTGGAAGTGCTTTGTGTATATTTAGAAGAGAGAAACTTCCAGATGCAATTATTAATGTTGCTTCATTTTGGAAAGAGGAAATACTTACAAGCCTGAAGATGATAAATAGTTTTATCAACAAGCTGGGAGAAGCTAGTCAGGAGGAGTTCCTGATGTTTGGATTGTGTGGCAGATCATTAGTAAAGAGGACAGACTAGTCATAGAACTTGATCTGCACTACTTTATAATTTGGGGTTTTACAAGTGCATTTTTAGGATGGTTAGGTGGTTCTTATCAGGGAAAAGCCATACCACTAAAACTAATAAATATCTAGTTCAATGACAAACTAGGTAAATACAGTGATAGACAGATAGATAGATAGATAGATAGATTTATATTTATATAAAATCCCTACCATTACTTCCATCAGTTGAAAATGAAGAAGAGGGGAATGTTGTTCATGAGACTGATAGTTGACTGTCCAGTACTAGTTTTTAAAAGGGTCTTGAAATACTAACAAGTGCAGAAGATACATAGTAGGTATCAGTGACAGATGGAGAAAATATCTTAAGTGATAGGCTTAGATCAATTTCTTCATTTCAAAAACTTGCCATCAAAGTAACAAGAGCCAAATCTTACAGATCTAGGACATTCTGTTCTCAGCAGTGAAGGTGGTTAGCTCTTGGCACAAACTGCCGGGAAGAAGCTGAATTCCTTATCTTCGGCCTTTCCAATTAGGACTGGATTCCTCTTTAAAGTGTGTTTTAATCGAATGCAAGTTAATGGGTTTGTAGATGGTAAGTGGGGGAAATAGTGTAATCGGTGTTACCAACGAGTTCCTTTAGTTACTTCTGTGTTTGAAAACCTCTGAAAATAGGCAAGAGGGTGGAATAAAAATGTGCAGTCACATTAGTGTATTTTTGCCTTTATAGCATCTATTTAATGTTACAATTAAATAATGGGGGGGGGGGGGGGGGGCAGTGAGGAAACAGTCAGAAACAACAGTGAACATTTGAGTGACCTTAAAATAAAGGCACCCATTATGAATATGTGTATGTCGACTGCAAAATATCTGGTTTGTGTGTTGTGGGGTAATAAAATTTGTCTTTAGGTAACCCTATCAATGTGCAGAGTGTTAAAGCAGTCCAGCTGTCTGCAATATTTATTGCAAGCACATGGTAATGTGACAAATGTATATTTGCATGTTCAGGGAGAGTACGGGGAGGCTGCCTTGACCATGTAGGAAGGAGATCTGCTCTTGTTGAAGAACAGCACTGGCCAATGTTGAGCAAGTAATTAAAGAGTAAGAGGAGCAGAATAAGGGCAGTTAAGGAATCAACATGCATATAAATAAAATGTTAATAAGTTAAAAAGGAGGGGTAGCAATTGTTGGGACCACAGCTGGATGTGAAAGTAAACTCAAAGCTTTTACAATGGTTCACTGTGAGTGGGAGGGTTGGTCAATGGGTAGCAGAGACTGAGTTTTAAATAACATAAGGACAAAGTCTAACTGACTTCTTTTCATTCTTATCGGTTAATGAAAAATAAGATGCTAGATAGATTCTGTGGAACTGATGGTAAGTCATATATAAAAAATATTGGATGCCAGATGGTACAGTTCTGTATGGTTTTAAAAGTTTTTTAAAAAAAATAATTGGTAAACACTTGTAGTATTTACTTTGAAGTAGTAATGGGTTTTTTGCCAAAGTGAATCTTTTTGGTAAGCTGATGTCTTCAGTAATGTTCTGACTTAGATATTTCTAGATGCTTAAACTTGGACAAGGTTGCCAATGCTTTGGACAGCAAGGTTAGATAGAATTAAATATTTTTCTCAAAGACTGGAAGAAAGGGTTAGACCTGTTATAACGCCAAACCGCAGCCTTGTGTTACAGGTTTGGGGATTCTTTTTTCCTGCAATTTGTAACTTATTTTATGCACTGAAGGCTTATCACAGATGTGCTGGCAACGAGTGATGGGTTATGCCAGTACCTTTCCGTGGTGCTGAGGTTGTTTTGGCTGCCCGTGCCCTGGTGACATTCCTAGGGCTAAACTGATCACATGTATTTTCTCCTGTGATAGACTGACAGAGACTACTGGGATTTAAACACATTCCTCTGTTATGAAGGACACGGCTTCCTTCCAAGAACTGCTTGGCAATTGTATCAAGAATATCTGTCGCTGTTTGGGGGTTTTAGAGTACAGACACAGCCCTCAGTGGCCCCAGCTCCTCCTTTGGCTACTGCAGGATGTTAAAAAGTAGCACTGCTTAATTTCTGGAAGAAGGTATAGATGAAAGGGGGATAGCTCTGAGGAAGGCCACAGAAACAATCAAACACTGAAAAGCATGACCTGATGAAGAAAAACTAAAATTGAAAGAAATGTGTTCATTTTATCTGTGAAAGAGGATGGAGGCAGGGACATCCACAATGAGTCCTCTTAGCAACAGATTTGCACATTAGAGGAAGGTAAAAAACCAGGACCAACGTAGAGCTTGAAGATGGGAAAAGCAGTGAAACTTTGGAAACTTGCTTTCTGTTTGTTTGCTGTTTCTGTCTAACCTGAGTCTACCCTTGCTGTGAGTTGAGTTTAGTTACATTAGTTAAAACTGTGGAATTGTTTAACAGGCAGGGTGCAATTTCTTCATTACTGGTGGCTTTGAAGAAAAGATTAAGCCAGGAATGTAACAGGTAGAGCTGATTCTGCTGGGGGGGGTCTTTCCCTGCTCTTTCCATGGTGCAACCTCTATGCAGTATGGTGGCTTGGAAATAAGTCTTCTGTCTCTGTGGGGAACACCTTGCAGTCTTGTCTGCTGTGTGTGAAAAAGGCATGTATAGCCATGTACACAAGAGCTGTCTTCTGAACATGCCTGTAGATTACTGGATTGGGATCTGCTGCTGAAGGGGACAGAAACTTTTAAGACTTGTTGAAATTTGGCACTATATATAGATTGTGGCAGCTGGATATCAAAGTGCTTTCTAATGTGATGAAACAGACTTTCTCTGCTAGAAGCATTACTATAAAAATCTGATTATTTCCATTTTGTTTTAAAGGTGTAATTGCTGAATTTTATTTTCCTCAGCATCCCAAGTATCTTTTAATATCTTTTTTAGACCACAGCCACCACAAAATAATGGTGGTTTTTTTCCTTTATAGCTGTGCAAGGATGTATAAATAATTGAGTAAAGACATGCATAAATAATGCATTGATTTACAAATAATAGTTACAGGTTTGTTTAAATTTTGAGCTCTTTGTTTCTGGATGACCTGTTCAGAAGATGCAGGAGCAAAGGACTTTCAGAATAGTCCTGCAATTGAGTTAGTAGGGAATACACTGCACTAAGCAGTACAAGAGTAAGAACTCAAATCATTTTTTCTACCTGGCTTGTTATTATATATTTGCAAGGAAACAAAAGCATAGTGTGTTGTCCTTTAATATTGTTATGGGCTAATTCCAATTAAACTTATCCTTCTTTTTTTTTAAAACTCCTTATCAGTTCAGCTTTTGAAAAACAAAGCTTTTCTGTATTTTGTTTATACAGACACAGGATTCAAGTTTATCAGTTTCCTTCCCTTTCATTTAAATGAAAGTTCACAGCACTTGCCCCAGTTCCTTCCAAGAGCGTGGTACAAATACTGCTGCACACTGAAGGAACATGCAGAGTGCTGGAATCATGAACCTTTTAATCCTCTAAGCAACAGAAAACTATTTTGAATCTTGCTTCTGCTTTGGGAGGGCTGGAGTTTCTGATACTACAAAAGCAAATCTGCAAACTTACCTACAGGCAGCTGATGCCTGAAGCATCTCATGTGCTTGGCATAACTGTGTGCAGAATTATTGCCTCGCGAGGGGTGGATTGCCAAACTTCCATGTGTTTCTGAGCTGTTCCATGATTCTTAATCAAAGAAAACCACAAGTGTTGGGAAACTACAGAAATCTCAATACCAGAAGTTTTATTTTGGGCTAGTTCAGCCAACAGAACTGTATTTAGTTAGATTTAAAAGTATAAGGTGAAATATCTTAGAAAACTGATTTGATAAAACAGATTATGTCTGCAGTTCACATGGAAGATAAAGGTCTTGAGAAACGATCACTGTTTCTGCCTGTGTGAGGCCGTGTGGTTCGCTGCAGCATTGACTTTCAGGGCTCTCCTAGAACAGAAAGGCTGTGGCTGTGAGACCTGTAGAGCTAAATTTGTGCCAGAACTGTCGAGCTAGATTTGTGCCAGAACTGTTTCTCATTTAACTCTGTGGCAGGAACTTCAATGCCAGATCAAGTCCATTCCTTAATCGTGCTTAACTTTATATAGGAGCAGAGTTGTAATATCATCTGTCCTTCCACAGCCAGTATAAACTCTGTATTGTGCTGGGTACTGCCCGCTCTCTCCTGGCACCTTTCACAGATGGGCAGTTGTACGTCTGTGCTTGGTCTGGATCAGTCTTGTGTTACTGGGCTATCTGATAGCTGGCAGACACGGATTTTGTGTTCACAAGTCCATTGCCTGGGTGTCTGTGTCATACCCACTATTTCGTCATGGTAGTCTGCATCACGAAAGGGGTTTGGGGTTTTGGATATGTTTAAGCACTCTGTGCTATGAAGTTCAGTCAGTTGAAATTACTTTGTCATGCAGTGAAGCTTTGATACTTGAAGAATTCTACCTGTAGTATTCTCTTTATTGGCAGAGTTATGGCTACTGGCCTTCAGGAAAAGATGCATTTATTTATTTATTTATTACTAATGTTATGATCTTTCACTCCTTTATGCTGCCACGTGTAGATTAGTAAGGCAGTGAAATTAGCTTGTTTTTTGTTTTGGGGTTGTTTTGTTTTGGTTTTTTTTTTTGTTTGTTTGTTTAAAGAGAACTGAGAGAATCTTCCAGGGTATGGTGGTGGAAGAAGTACATTGTTACAGTTCCACAGGGTGGTGCTCACTCTTGCATTAGGCTTCCACTTTGCGAATACCTAAATCTAGAGTTCTTCGTTTAGTGCTTGTTTTGGCTTGACTGAGCCTTAAAACTGCAGTCTTACATATGGTTCTAACAAAAGTAATCCTTGTCTCATAGCTGGATGTATAGGCTTAGGTCAATAGTTTAGTATGAATGTATACACTTCCATAAAACTGGACAGTAAAAACACACATGTAGTGGAATTCTATGGTGGTTTTCATTGTAGGAATAAAACATATTGTTTCCTTTCAGGATTTACGGTTACTTGTTTGGTCTTGTTTGGACATTTTCACAATGAATGATAGTTCATTGAAGATGAACTTCTAACTAGACAGCAATTCAGATCTACTGATTTTGGAGCATGAGGGGCCGTCGGAGGTGGGAATAATCAGTAAAAATCTGGATAGCTGCAAAGTAAAGTCAGAAGCAAATGGATTAAAGGTCTTTTGAGTTGTGTTGGCACTTTTTCCTTTCTGAGAAGGTTTTTAAACTAACAGCTTGAGCTGTATAAACTTGAAATATTTCTCAAGTGTTTGTTTATGTGAATTGCTTTCTAATGAAGTCATAGCTGTTTTCCGGGACACAGCGGTATTTCCTCCTGTTAGTCTTTTTTTTTTTTTTTTTTTAAAATGCTGCTTTCTACATTGTGCCTTAAAGACAGAACAGGCATATAGAAATCAAACATTGCTCAGGATACTTCCAAGTTTCAATTCTAATGCTTTACAATCATACTAAATTATTTGAGGCTGGAGCCTATAAGCATATGTGGAAAGAAATAGAAAAGTCCTTGAACTGCTTTAGAGTTTTAAAGAAAACCTGTATCATTGTCAAGAGTAACTCATGAAGAGGGTTTTGCCCCCAGAAGTAAGATGATTGGCGTAGGCAGCATTTGCACCTGCAAGTGCTGGATTTCATTTATGTATTTTTCATCTCATACGTGAGATTGAGCGCTAACCAAAAAGGAAAAATAACTTGACTACAAAGTGTGCAGTTTTCAGCCCAACGTGGGCATTACACATGTGAGTAAATAAATAGTATTTTCCATGTATTCTACAGAAATAAGTAACATAGGCAATTGTCCCTTCTTTCCTTTGCTATGTTTAGCTCAGATGTTATGAAATGTGATGGTTTTATCTACAGTTTGGTAATGTTTTTAATTTTTACTTTGCTTAAATAAATAGTTTCCTGTTTGCAGAACCTGTGGCTTTTGAACCTGCTAGTTTTGCAGCTTTTGCAAAAATGCATCTGTTTACTAGATGCTGGTTTACTTCAGGTAGCTGTTTTCAGGTACCTTAGGATAGTGTCAAAAAAATGACAAAAATTTTATTCTGAAGTGGCAAAGAGAGAGGAGGCCTATGTCATTGAGTAATGCAATGATGAACCTGTGAAGTCATGATTTCCTAATGACTAATGTGGTGTCTTATAGTTGAACATAAATTTGGAGTATTTCTTCTATGGTGTCTTCAGTCACGATGATTCAGCCCTGGGCTGTGGAGCTGCACAGTGTTATGTGTGTGTCAGTTATTCAGTTGAACAGAATATGCTCTTCTGGCTGTAGGTGTTGGAGGAAGGTTCATGTGTGTGGGGTAACTGCAAGGTCAGAAGGCCTAAGGAGACCTTACGATGTATTCATGATGTATGGATCTGCTTCATAATCTGGAACCAAGTATCTTTGGTTTAAAAAACTAATACTACTACTAAAAAAAGCTGTATAAATCTGTTTTCTTGTTTCTGTTAGCATCTCTTTTTTTTTTTTTTTTTTTTTTCTTTTTAAAGTTAACCAAGTAAATAGGCAATGTCCTTCCCAAAACACTTGAGAATTTTCGGAGGCTTTTAGTTTCCCACAAAGTTTGGATTTAATTGTACACTAGGGCTCTGCTTTAGATAGAGGCATACAAGACATAGTTGTGTTGTGGTTTTGAAACACTAAAGTAATCACATAAATATTTATTACAATTGAGGTTATCTTCTGTGGGGAGTATAGGTGTGAGCTGACTAGTACAGCCCCAGGTTGCTTGAACTGAGAAGCGTTCAGTTCTGCGTAACAGATCATGCAGTCAGGAAATATTGGGGCTTTTTGAAAATATATCCCTATGGATTGAACAGCTTTAGTGCAGTTTATCCACCTGTGTACCAAGTCCTGCAGAAAGGAAGGTTACACTTAAGAAACATCAGAAACTGTCATCTTAAAAAAGAAAAATTGATTGCTTTATGTGCCAAAATTTGAAGTAGCTTCTGGCTTACCCAGAATGAGAAATATTTAACACCTATGAAGAAATACCAGTGCTGTAACCTTCCCTCAGTATTTTAAAATGGCAACTTTTAATTGTAAATAATTTCTCTGAAAGTAATTTTGAATAGCATTTTCTTTTCTTCTGTTGCTGAAACGGACAGTAATCTATAACATTTGTAAAAAAAATAAATATGTATTTGAGTTTAAAAAATGAAATAAAAATGAACAGTCTCTTTTATATCTGTTTTTGTCAGTAGCAACATGAGTTTAACTGTTTCCTGTTTACCAATATCTGTAAAATACCTTTTTTTTTTCCTTCTCCTCCTCCTTCTTTCAGAAGTGAAGCCAACGTGCATATTTAACAGCATGGAATATTATGATGGGGACATGTTTCGAATGGATGCTTGTCGTTTTTGTCGATGCCAAGGTGGAGTCTCTATTTGTTTCTCTGCCCAGTGTGGTGAGCTACACTGCGACAGGTACTATGTGCCAGAAGGAGAGTGCTGCCCAGTGTGTGAAGGTACAGTACCTTTTTAATCCTGTTTGCTTATTAATTCCACTGCTTTTTCTTTTTCTTTTTTTTCTTTTTGTGCCTGTTCAATGCAAATGAACAAACAAGTACTTTATTTTGTTCTTCTGAAGTTTGCAGGTTCCTCCTTACTCCAGTTTACTTCTACATTTTTGCTGTGTCTGAGCATGCTGACAGTGCTTCTCCAACATTGACACGCTGCCCTTTTTATATAGAGCTGTTTGGGTTTCCTTTCCCTTCTGCATCAGAACTTCCTTAGACATGGTCAAGTGCGCAGTACACTCTGGGGGGCCTCCTTCCCAATGGACATAAGAAGCTGTTCCTAGTTTCTGCACCAGGTATTTAGACAGGCTCCTCCAAAGCAGCAGTGCTGGCCCTAAGGTGCATTTCCATTGCTTTGCAGCCTCTGTCTTCCAATCTTGTTCTGTTCAGCTGGAGCAATGCGTACACCTTCTCTAAAATTATAGTCATAGGATAGAATCATTTAGGTTGGAAAAGACCTTTAAGGTCATGAAGTCCAACCATTGACCCAAAACTGCCAAGCCCACCACTAAACCATGTCCCTAAGTGCCACATCAGTGTGTTTTTTAAACACCCCCAGGGATGGTGACTCCACCACCTCCCCGTGCAGCCCATTCCAGCGCCTGACCACCCTTTCAGGGAAGAACTTTTTCCTACCATCCCATCTAAACCTCCCCTGGGGCAGCTTGAGGCTGTTCCCTCCTGTGCTGTCCCTCCTCACCTGGGAGAAGGGACCGACCCCCCTGCCCACAGCCCCTGCCAGGAGCTGCAGAGAGCGATAAGGTCCCCCATGAGCCGCCCCGTCTCCAGGCCAACCCCCCCCCCAGGTCCCTCAGCCGCCCTTGTAAGAATTGTAAAGTCTTCTAGCAAAGAAATAGGGCAGTAATCTGACCGCAGTGGTTTTCTCTGCCTTCTCTGCCCTGTTGAGAGCCATCTCCCCTGCTTGCTAGGCTTGCAGTCCTCCTAAAAAGGGTTCTGTGGAAATTCCACATTGACCCTCTTGCTTTTACACTAGAAAATACTTGACGGGTCTTCTGCCAGCACACAACCCAGATCCCAGCAAAGGGAGATGGGGCTGACGCTCTGCGCTTGGATCTCACTCCGGTGGGGGTCAGGTCATCGCTACGACATAGACAAAAGGCCTGTCAGGCACTCCTGGTCCCTACGTTTAAATGTGAACTCAGGAATGACTTCTCAGCAAGCACAATAAGCTGGAAACCTCAAATCCTTTCCTAAGCGGAGAGGAATCTCATTACTAATGTCACTTTGAAACACTTTGCAGTGTGCATAATAACAGTATTCCTGCAGTTCCTTGCAGAAGCAAATAAGCCAAAAGATCCATTAATGTTGTGCTTCATTCCAGACAGAGACTTATTAAAGTAAAGAATCTCATAAAAATGAGTCTAAAAGAGGCACCTGTAAGATTTGTAACCTCCTCAATCAGCACAGGATCTAGTGCAGGATACTCTTTGGGTCGCTCGTTTTCTTACAAACTATTGAGAGCTTCTTCAGAGATCTAAAAAAAAACCCAATGGATAATGAAATATCAGGGTGGGTAAGGTAGGAAGTCATTCTTTAAAGAATATTTGTGGGTTTATATATTTTAGTGTTTCAGTTCATATCAGGTAGGCTGATAAATGGTGTTTACATGTAAAGAAACTGAAATACAAATGCTGTAGTCTTAAGTATTCTAACGAGATACCAGTCCACATTTGCCCTGTGTTTGTGTCTGGTCTAGACATTCATTCATTATTGACTATAGTTAGAGGCAGGATGCAGACTTTTTGGTCTCTCCTGGTACAGTTGTTCCTATGCTTTTAAGAGCCTTCAATATATGGGGGGAAAAAAAAAAATCAGTGCCATACCATCATGTAATGATAGACTGAAAAAGTTTAGAGAAGGCATGTCTGATGTAGCGAAACCCTTCCTAAGTGCAGATCCACTCCTGAAGAAATTGCTGTATGAGCTGCTTTCTGGCAGTAGAGAATATATTAAATCTGTTGCTTTTTTGTGTAATTAACTATTTTTCACATATGTGTATATTCTGAGATTTGGCATTATGAAATCATTATGACAATGTATGTAAATGATCTATGTGTGTATATGCTGTATCTGGGCTCTCTGTATCAGCTCTATCATACTCAGATGTGGGTGCCGATTTTCCACATTGGACCTGCAGTTCTAGGTATTTCCTTCACCCTCTTTGGTGTTTGAAATATTCAGCTACCTTACGAGTTACCAATAAATTCTTCTGCCATATCATCATACAGTGCTAAAAGTTGATTTCTCCATTTTTCCAACTTTTGAATCAGACTATCAAGAAAACCTGCTAACAAGTCATTTTGGTTAGGCCTCCAATGGAAATTTATTTTTAAGACAGGTCCTTAGTAGATAGAGTAAAATGGATCATGGTTTGTAATTGTTTACTACAATCATCTTGTTCAGGTAATGACTGTGATTTAATTTCTGCTCGGCTGACTGAGATGACGAGTAACAGGGTCTTTCATCAAATCATCCGGTGCTGTTTGGCTTCCTTGTTTCTGTTGCATGCTTGTCTGATAGGGCTTATAGCACTAGATCAAGGTAGTCAGAGTGCTGACTTCTGAATGATTGGATGATAAGGTATATGTTGTTTTTTACTATAAACGCGTCTTGATTTAGTAGAGTTATTTTAGGTGAGGCTAGACAACTGGCTCCATTATAATTTTCCTAGTTCCTTTAAGCACTTAGAAAAAAGAAAGCTCTGATCCCTTTCTTAATTAAGTCTGGTTAAGTGACATCTGAATTGACAAGGTAAGTCTTTTAAATGAGCAGAATGTATACTTAACAGCCTACCCATTCATGCTTTTCTAGTTGGTGAAGAAGTGGCATTTTTACTACCTGCTCTCATTCTATATGTTTATTTCATGACTGATTTTCAAGGTGATTGTTTCCTAGTAATGTTTTCTTGATGATGGAAATTTAAAGAAATATAATGCTTTCTTCTTTTCTGCAACAATTTTAAAATGGCAAATGGTAAATTTGATGTGTGTTGAGTAGCACAGGCACAAGCCCTTCTTGCCTTAGCTACAGGAAGAATTCTTTCTCAAAGTCCTGTAGGATACCTCAGCATCTGGAAATGTAATTTCCTGGGCTCAATTTCTAGCTTTAAGCGCTACTGATCTTTTAAGGGTACCAGAAACTTTGTGCTTTGAGTTGCATGGGAGACTCTTGCAAATAACACAAGTCTTATATGGCTTTTCTGTGCTTTTTCTGTATTCCTGTGTCAATCAGAATCTCATACGTGAGTTGAATGATAAAATTCACTTCATTTGTGTATGATCTGATTTTTGGCTAGGTCAGAATAGTAATTACATATGCAAGGTAATCCTAAAATATAAAAGGTTCAAAATTAAGAGATTAGGAAACATTTTCATTTTCAAATGACTTATTTTCCCAAACACCTTTTTTTTATATTGGCTTAACCCATTTTGCTAAAATTGGGAATATCATTAAAATTCAGGATGGGAGTGAATGCCAGGTAGAGGTAGAACCTGTGCACAGTTTCACTCCGAATGTTCAGCTTGATACCATCATAGAGGTATGCAATGGCATTATAATAATGCAACAGGTATTAGCACTGCTACTGGCTTTATCTACACTTAAAATGCATTGCTTACCTTTCAAAGGGGAGTGATGAAATTCCAAGTTTCATTCATTCCTTTTTTTTCCCTTTAGGACATCTCTTTTCTTCCAAGTCCTTTGTATTTAACATTTTTTTGAAAATTAACTTATAGGTAAATTACTTGTGCTTTTTTGATGTCTGCTATCTGTAGTCTGCTAAACAATGCTTTTAGTTATATTTATTGTTTTTAATATATTGAATTAGCTTTGATATGTAATTTTTATTATTCCTTGCTTTGAAATCTTGACCTAATTACTGTACATTCTTAGGTATTTAATTTTTGAGTCTAACATTTATCTTTTTACTAGCCACTGTGATAAGTTGCATACGTTCACATCATGCATACTTTTTTACTATTAATGTGTTGCTTATCACATTTCTGAAGAGTAAAATGTTATTTCTGAAGAGTAAAAGCTGCTTTTATTTCAAGTCATGAATTAGCATATACAGAGTTGCATTATTTGTTTCCATGAAACTTGAGAAGAAATCTTACATAAAGTATGTTTCCCAAAATTCTGTTATTTAAATACAAAAGTCTTAATATTTTTGCTAGCAGTTAAGTTCATCTTGTGGCTTTTAAGGGGAAAAAGCTCCAAATGAAATTAAGTTGAAAACTGAGCGAGATCTTCTGTTCATGAAAACTAGTATATCTCCAAAATTTTGGTGAGGTGTAGTTTAAGGCAGTCTCACGTGTTTCAGCCAGAAATGTGCTAGAAGTCTCATCTTTGCTCATACTCTAAAATAGTGGTGCAATGCTGACACAAGACACTCCAGTGGTTCACTGAGGTGTTTTCAGTTTCCCTCAGAACTTGTTAAGTTGGTACAAAAAATAGATTGATAGATCCAAGGTCCATATTGTTCTGAAGAACAAAATCAGAAAATAAAAAAAATTAAGCCTCGTAATTGTTACATACAAAACTTGAGTTGAAATAGTTAAAAATAGAACACTGAATTTGTGGATGTTCAGTATAAGTTGACTTTTTCAACAGTAAGTTTCAGCATCGACATATCTAAGTTGTTACTTATTTTATCACTGTATGGTACAGTGTGGTTCTTTCAATGTTTGATGGTGACTGTACTTAACCTTTCCAAGGTTATGTGAAATCATGGTATTGTAGTTGTTCATATGTAAAGTTTAGGTGTAAAAGGGAGGAAAAAACTTGCAATTCCTCTCATTTCAGACCCAGTTTATCCGGTAAACAACCCTGCTGGCTGCTACGCCAATGGTCAGATCCAAGCTCACGGAGACCGCTGGCGAGAGGATGACTGTACTTTCTGCCAGTGCATCAATGGAGACCGGCACTGCGTTGCAACCGCCTGCGGGCAGAGCTGTCTAAATCCTGTTAAAGTTCCTGGGGAGTGCTGCCCGGTGTGTGAAGGTAAGACTGGTATTTCTCCTGTTATGTTTTGGTCTGTCATGGCTGCTGCTTACCTGGTAATTTCTGGTTTACTTGAAAATTCTGGAGGATTAAGTAGCTGATACAGCATTGCCTGTGACCGAATAAACTAGCAAGGGTGGAAAAAATAAACTACACCTGTATGTGGCAATGCCCAATACTCCTTTGGCTCAAAAGGGTATAGTAAGAGATCATTTTAAATCCGCATGGTTCACTAATTTTACTCTTAGTTTGGCTTAAAGGTTATTAATCAACAAAAGAGAAGTTAGATCAAAATATTCATCAACTGGTATCACTGATAGTTGGATAATTCCATTTTTCATATTCATCAGTGTCATTTAGTTACAACTCAAAATATCTTTGCACATTATATTTGATATTGGACATAGTTATTTCACTGAAACTTACAAAAGATGATATTATCTAGCAAGACAGATTAAGTTTTAGAGTTTAAAATGCAATTTTCATTATCTTGTGGAAATGCATGTTTCTTTTATAACTGACTCAGTTCTTGATTTAACTATATGGTAAATGCTTGCCCAACCTGGCAGTATAAATGTGAAGATTTTCAAACTAAGACATTAAAAATATATATATTTTAATTGTATATATACATGTACATTCAGAGTTGCTTTTCATGGAGTAGTTGTTCATCATGAAAAACACCCGATTGCTAAGTTTAGAAACGATTAAGCTAGACCTGTCTTCAGAGCCATCTTCACAGTCTACTAATGCTTGTGGGTGCTCAGTGAGCTACCACTTATATTTTTCCAATTCCATCTCTGATGGAGCAAAATGAATTTTGTATAACTGCACATGTCTCAGGGCCCTTTCTGAGCTCCAGTATCCATCGAAGTTCACAGGGATACTTACTTTTTAGGATAAATCTGAACAGTGTAAAGATTTCTTACAGGTGCTCTTTCATTCCAAAATTCACATCACAAGATGTGAAGAAAGTGTCTGATAATGTATAAAAGCTGCTTGTCGATTGTAGAGAGTTGCAACTTGCACTGACTTGATTTTATGATGAGAGAGCAGGTTAACTGCTTTTTAACCCTAGTAATACCCTCATGATGGGTATCGCAAGAGTATGTGCTATCACCCTTCATTATTTAGTGCGTAGGTGAGCAGGCTTGGGAAGGTAGTAGAGAGCTTGATGGAGATATTTTCAGTATGTTGAGGAAGGAGGTTCCTCCAATTAAAGAAAGATAGACAAATGTCTCTTGTTTTCCTGTTCCAGATTGGAGAAAATGGATGAGAGATAATTGGATTAAATGCTTATCTATATCAGAGTGAAATGATTATGATGAACCGTGGGAAGCAAACATAGGGTAGAGCATAGCCTTCCATTGTTAATTACTAAAGGTTGCAGCATAACCAAGCTGGTGCTTCATAAACATACCACAATACAGTGCTTTCAGGACACAAGTTAGCTCATCTGGAATAGGTTAGGAAAATCTCTTCTATAGCATGCTTTTACTCTTAGAGGCAGAAGCAGCTAGCAACTGCTTAAGTCCATAAAAGTTGTTCTGCTTTTGTTGGGGGAGGATGGTCTTTGGTGTGGTGTTAAATTATACTTATACAAATGGTGTCAAATAGATCAAGGCTGACAACAGCACCATGGAATGAATATTTAAATCAGATTCTTGTGTCATCTTAATTGTACTTTCTCTGAAAATAATACAACTTGGTATTTTGTTGGTCATTGTTAGCTGTTGTATAATGTACACTTAATTGTAGTCATCTGGTTTTGAGTGTGTCATCTGGAGGCAAGTAATACTGAATGGTACTTTGAGCAACTTCCTAAATTTTAAGCTTAAAAGCATCACATCTGACTTGGTGTTTCTTTGCTAGCACATACTGCCAAGTAAACAGTCAAAGGGCAATAAAATTACATAAATGATGGAACCAGCAATTAGTGGAAGTGGTTTTAGTTCATACCAGCAGAGGATTTGATCACCAGGGTACTAGTGGTCAGAGGATACCTGAAAACACACTTGCATCCTCTCTTTATTTCTTCCCTTCCCGCCCCCACAGCAAACAAACCCAAACAAAACAGGTAATTATGCTCTGTAAGGCCAATTTATTTAATTTCAGGAATTCAGGTTTGGAAATACTTCAAGGATCAAAACTCTGGACTGTTAAAACTCAGCAGTGAGTTCAGATGCTAGAACTGAAGATTCAGAAAGAATGAGTTTGCAAGAAGCAGTTGCACATGACTTTGAGAAATTACTTAGCATCTGAGACTTAACAACTCTTTCTGCAATAATAATAAATCAAAAAAAAAAAACCCTGAGAAATGAACCAGTCAAGGGTACCAGTAAACTACTTGAAGTTCTGTTTTGGGGCATCAAACAAGCTGAAGGCTTCTATGCCTTCAGCTAATCTAGTGATTAGCAGCCTGAATAAAAATGCCTACATATATTAGAGATCAAGGTGTTACCAAACTGGAAGTTTAATTATGGAGACCCATTTGTCTTTCTGGATATGTTCACATTTTTCTTTGAAATCCTACATTAAGAAAATCCCAGAACATTAGTAAAAAAATAATAATTTGTTACATGTTGGCTGTCTGCGTGCTGTGTATTTTTAAATTATTTATGAAAAAACTAAATGTTTGAGCTGATGGCAGCAGGGACCTGTGTATTAGCCATAGATTTATGGCCCACCTCCAAGGTCAGATAGCGTTATGTGTCTTAAGCCTTAAATCTGAGATTAGTAGTGTTTCTACTTGGACTTTGATGCATGGGTAGAAAAAAGTACGGTGCTTTCTTTGCAATACAGCTATTGCTTGCTAACCCACTAGGCAAAGGGCATTTTAGATTTCTGTTCTCTGGTTTTCTCCTTGTAAGTAGGACTGAACTGGGGAAGTAACAGTCCTATGGGAGGACAGGCCTTAAAAATATTCCTTCCTTTGCACATCTTATTGCCCTGAATTTTGGTCATATAGTTTTAATGACTACATGGTCCTGTCTAAAATGTTGTTCTGTTTCTGTCATCATCCGGCTGGCTGACATCACTGTTCTCTTGAACAGGTAGGCTGCATGGGTCAGTGCTCCTTCCCCTTTTAAATCAGCTTCTCACTCATTTTCCTGAGCATCATTCCTGTTCATGAGGTTCTGCTGCCAATACTGTGTTGTCAGTGACCTGCAGGGGTGGTGGCATCAGAGAAGGAGGTCCTGGTGGGGAAGCTGGCAGACAAATCAATCCCTTGATTTTAATGATACCAATGAAAAAGATGTGCGGTACATTTGGTGAAGATCTACAAGCAATAAAATACATTCCAAGCACAGTTTTTCCAAGGAAGTATTAAAAACCATCAGTGTCAGCCATGTGATGTTTTTCTGTTTATTACCCCATTAAACCTGCCTATCTGCAGCTTAACCTTTATTTTGCCATCTAGTGTATTAGTGGAAGTGTTGACTGAATAGAAACTGAAATGTTGCTAATGTTGCACCAAGAGCTTAAACCTGCTATCTTGGATTCTCCAGTCTGTTGCCCTTTTTTTTCCTCATCCTTTGCATGTCTTATCTCATATTGTTCAGCAAAGAAAACCAAAATACTTATCTAGTGTGGGCTAAGTTCTGAGATCACTGGTGTTATGTAGTACTTTCAACTGTGTGGTAGAATACTGTAGTATTTTTAGCTATGAAAGTTATTCAAGAAAGGAGTTCAAGGGAGAAAGCAGTGTAACAGTGATATGTTTAATGAATGGGCAAAATTAATGTAAACTTAGCAGGTGATTTTGAGATAGTATTTTACTAGTTATTGTAAGGATAAACATACCTCATTTTATACTTTTCTTTTGAATGGCTACCAGTTCTCACTCACATCTCAACTCACCCTGTAAAGTGTTAAATCCATAGAGAATGTACCATAGTGAAATAATGTAGGTTTTGTAGATCAGTTTAAAATGACCATGTTCCGAAGTTGTATTATACAATTTTGTCACGAATATACTTTACTTTTCTAATCTTACATGTTTGTTATGTTTCTTAATTAGGCTATAGCTCTTTTCTCTTTTTGCATGAACTACACTTGGGGGGGGGGGAGTGCGACTAGCGCAGAATGTAGGAAACCGTTACTTCTCTTCTAGAATCTTATTTGTGCTTCACCTTTAAAGCAGGAAGAAGACTGCTGCCTGTTTAAAACTATTGTTTTTGTCAATTTAGTTGCTGATGGACCAATTCAAACCCCTATTTCCATTTAAAAATAGGCATCAGATCAAGAATAATAAGTCACACACTTTATATGCTTACCACTATTTTTTAAAAGGTTTAATTTCTCATCAGACTTCTGTTTACATATAAGAGAACCCTCTCACCAGCAGCCAGCTTCAATTGTGTGATCTTGCTTTAAGGATGTCAGGTATTAGCTCTTCAGTATGTGAAATCAAAGATATTTCTATCATTTTTTTTGTTTTGAGTGATGAGGGATAGAGTAGTTTGTGGGACATGAAACTGATGGACAAATTGTAGTCAAAGCTGCATGTGGATCTGGCCTGGCTGTGGCTCATCTAGAGTTAATGGTTATTAGTATCGGTCACTTCTGACTTTCCCCCCCTCTGTCTTTGATCTAAATGCTGCTTCACCTACAGTTCTGCCTATTCCTGGCTATTTTATAATAGGTTTCAATGAAGAAAATCTCTATTTCTCTGGATAAGTGTACATTCCTGCAGCTAGATAAAGATAAAATTGTTCTTAGATTACATTTTCAAAAACTTTTGCAGTCAGAGATCAAATACAGTGTAGTAGAAATTCTTTGAACACAGGTTCTTGAAATACCAGCACGGTATGTCAGCACACAAATGTGTTCGCCTTTGAAGACAGTAAATTCAGACTAAACTAGAACATTCCTGCTTCCTCATGAAAAAAGTCATGGTGTTCTTACTACAGCAGTGAGAAAACCAGAGTGCAAGGATTGTTGGCTGAAGTTACAGCTGTTCACAGTTTTCTAAATTAGAGGTCAAGGAGTAGCAACTGTGATAGCAAAGGATTATTACCATACAGACTTGATTTCTATCAGTTTTCCACAGTAAACCCTTTTTAATGTTTCTTTACACGCTGCTGTATACATACCCATAGCATATATCCTGTATGTGTGTATGTAGCCCACACGATACACATTCCAGTGTTGACTGGACTGCCAGATTGGCTTGAAATGTATAATTTTCTGAATGCTTGTCTGGGGTTTGCTGGATTTGAGGAAGAGGGTAACTATTCAGCTCCCCTCACCCCTTCCATGCTGGAAACATGTCTACTGATGCTGCTGGTAGAAGAAGGAGGGTGAATGAGGTATTCTAGGGGCGTTACGCTGGAGCTCCCTGGTAGGATTGGTGGGGAGGAAGAAAAAGGAGCCTGGGGTAAGTATGTGGAGGACAGGGATATCTCTGCATGTGATGCTCCAGTATGAGGGGTTTGTACATGGATTTACTCTTCAGAAATCTGTGGGCAGCCTTTCTTGAGTTGCATTGTAGTTGGTATCCACTAATATCTGTGCTGGGTCCGGCTCTGATGTTTTCACTAGCTCAGATCGAAGCTATATTTATTTTACCTACAGACTACAAAGCTAAAAAGGCAGCCAGTGTCTTGGAGAGCATAGTGTGAACTCATATGTTTGTTATAAAGCAGAGAGTTGGCAGAAAGGTGTTGACCAACTTCAACAAGGGAAAATACAACGTGCTACACTTGGAGGAGATTTTTCATGAGTCCAGAACCAGAGTAATTGTTAAATTGCAGTTCTGCAGGAGAAGTCTGGTGATTAAGGGGAAAGAAAGTTGAACATGGATTTATAGAGCCTAGAGAAGGCAAACACCATACTGAAATTACAACCAAGAGTACAGTGCAAGACCTGAAGTGATCCTTTTTGCTCCCTTTCCCGTGGGTGGCTATGTCCCTAGCTGACGTAGTAGGCTCTTGGTTCTTTTCTGGGCACTGTTCCTCTGAAAAAGATGGAAGCAAGCTGGAAAGAGTCAGAAGGACAACTATGAGCACAGTCCACAATTTGCAAAACATATCCTAGGAAGACAGACTGAATAAATTGGGTTGGTTTAGCTTAAAGAGAAAATTGTGAAGTCAGAATGAGAAGATACCAGTCTTCAAGTGCCCCGAAGGTTCTTGCAAAGAAAAGGGTAGGACAAGAAAGAATGGAACTGAATTGCAAGAGGGAAGATGTGTTTTACAGGAAAGCAGAAGGTTGTTGAGGAAATGAAAATTCCTCCCTTGGCCTGTCGTTACTAAAATTGTCTCTTTGATGCATTCAGGGCGTTGCAGCTTGTGTCTTCAGCCTCAGGGAAAGGAGATTCCCTCAGGATATTGCATGCATGACTGAAAGCAGTAAGGGTACTTGGCATACAGCTTTCCGTGTTTATGCAGGTGATGGCTGTGGCCCACCCATATGTAGCTGCTGGGTTTTTTTCAAGTAAACATCCAAGTGACAAAAGCCCTTTTGGTGAGACGTCTTGTTTTAGTATGTCTGCTTCTGTCACTTTTTTCCTGTTTTCTGGCACTGCAGTGCCTGTGGGTTGTGCAGGGGATGTAAGGTAAGAGCCCAAGGTGTGAGCAGGGGGCTGCCTGCCCTGAGGCGGCTGTTTCTGGGGCCGGGGGGGAGGCAGAAGGCGAGGGTCACGGGCAAGGCGAGAGGCTGGAGACAGAGGCACATGAGACAGGTTACTGTGGAGGAGAAGGCCTTCCTTCGCCAGCCTGTCCCCAGACTGAGGCTCTCCAGTGGACACAGCTTTCCAGGGCCGGCGCCTCCTTTCACCGGTGAGAGCTGGGAAAGGCCGGCCCATCCCATTCTGTGGATCTGACACAAAGATTTTGTTTTAAGCTTCTGATGGATGCTTTGATACCGCTTCTACAGCTGCTGTAATCATGTTGGTCCTTAGGGATTTGCCTTTGTTTAAGCTATTATCTGTGTAGTCTGTGGGGGGGGTTCTTTGTTTTCTAGACTATCTCCATTCAGAGCCGAGGCACAGGGAACATGGCGGCCCTCTGTGCTTCCCCCACAGCTTTAGAGCTGATGGCTTCCTGCAGCACAAGGAAGTCTCAGAGAAAACCCGCTTCTATAGATCTAATGAAAACAGACAGGCAGAGGGGAGAAACTGATTTTTCAAGTGCTGTAAGGGTGTGCTCACACTTCAGACTGGGAGGTTCTCCACAGGAGCTGGTCTGTGTGGAGTCACACCTGGAGGTAACCAGATCCATTGGCCACCAGCTGCAGGCAGTACTGCTGCTGACAGAGCTGCTCGCCTCTCCCCTGGGCTAACAGTTGTGGATTTTCTAAATAAAACTGGTGTGGTTTTAAGTACCGCTTGCATTTTTATTTAATTTTACCCACAAAAAACACACCCTGAATATTGAAGCTTAAAATAGCTATTTAGTGTCAATATATAATAGCATATGAATAACACCAAACAAGCTACAGTGATAGAAATAACCATGTTTCCCTCAGGCCATCTGTATCTGTGGACAGCCATCTGCAAATTGGAATAATAGTTGTGTTCACAGCAAGTAAACTTGGTGAGGGTACTATGGAAAGACCTGATTATTTATGATTTTTTTTAACAAGCTAATAAATACAAGTGCTCAGCACTGGCACTGATAGCAGAAATGACCCTTAGGAAAGTCTATGGTCACTTCAGTTCCCTCCTATCTCCAAGAGGCTCAGGCTATTCATAGGGAAAGCTGCAGCCCAGTCTGCTGATACACAGTAATTGGTTATCTCACAGTACATCCTTCTGCGTGAGAGCCCTCAGGTACAGGTGGCAGGGTGCCAGCATAAGCTGTGAATAAGAAATTAAGTGTTAAACAAAATCCCCTCGGAGGATTTTCATGAATAAGGCCCACATTACTTTGCTGTCATTATGGCTGACACTCTATCTTCACAAAAAGAAATTAACATTTTCATCAATAAAGGGCTCCAAACTCTAGCTGAGATGTAATTCAGTTCAGTTCCTTTAGCGTGTCCAGCACTTCATTAAGTAAAAACAGGCAGCAGAGCCCAGTGAAAAGAAATTTGATTCATTCAGGGTGAAGTCAGTGCTACTGAGCAGTGTTCACCGGCACAGGATTTGGGCCCAGAGATCTCCTTAGAGCGTGAAGTATCAGTTATTGTTCGGCAGCAGCACTGTAGCTCTCAACCAGCCTTTTCATCAAAGTCAATTAAGGGATGCAAACGCTGTGCTGAAGAGAATTGGGCTTACGTTTGCCAGATCATGATTTAGCATAGAGATTTTAGACAAGGCAGCTGAGCCTGTTGAACCACACCATCCAGGGTGTAATGAAACCTACTGCCAGTGAAAGTCTCCCTGAGTTTAAGATAGCCAGGAAGACTATACTAGGGTAAAATAATATTTTCCTAGTTTTCAGTGATTCAACTGTTAAGTTCAGTGGAAGACTACTGAAAGGATAAAGAACTAAAGAATCCTAATAAATACATGTCAGTGCAGCTAAGGATGTCTCACTTATAAAGAACTTCACAGATTCTCTAATGAATTCTTTTCAGCACCTATAGCATTCATAGATTTGTCCCAGATGCACACTTATTTAGTGTGTTTGCTGTATGTTCACCTAGTAACAATAACTGAATAGCCTTCTTAAGCTATTTGGACATTTCTTGATAGACTTAATTGATTCTGCTTTAGTAAAGGTAGTTATTTCTTAGTGTCACTCCACCTGAAATTGTCAAAAAAAGCCTTCTCAGTATTAAAATATATTGGAAGAGGGGTATACATACCTGTTGAACCAAAAACTGGAACAATTTGTTATGACAGACAAAAGGTTTTAACTTCACATCTTAGGAGTGGAAAGTTTGTGAGTATTTGGTTCCATCACTCCAAAAAGAAACACACACACACACACACACATCCCCATGTGGCTTTGGTTCATAGGAGGCTTCTTCAGTTTACAGCAATAAAAATAGTCTTCGTTTATAGTAGTTACTTTCAAGGAAAAATACATATTTAAGCATTTTCAGGTTGACAGTATGAATAAAATTTGAAACAAAAGCCTGCCAAACTGAACTATGTGTTTGGAGGCATTGGTGAATACATTTTCAGAGTTATTTGTGACATGAGAAAATTATACAATCTTAAGTCCTTGCATACCTTTTATAAATAGTTATGTGATGCTGAATTGTTGAACCCTGATCATTAACACAGATAGCTAAAAGCTGGGGAAAAAAATCCTGCAAGTCATAAGGTATTTCAAATCCAGGAAGGAAATTCTCTTGCCTAGGACTGGGGACTGGTATTTTTCATGTAATGAACTGGAGGGGCGGGGAAGGCTGGAATGCGAACTATGAGGATGGAAAACATTTAGTCACTCTTGGAATGATATGAATGTTTTTACAGGAAGCTTAAGTAAACACACATGCTGCTGCTTAGTAGGCTGCAGTTAACTTTTTTGGACAGCAGACAAAATCCAAACAAGTATGCAGACTCGGATGAAAGGCTGTTGAGCAGCACACCCTTCAGGACTAGTTGTTAGCCACTTATGACATAAAGCATTAGGTAAAAAGTTAGACCACTGTTCACTTTTTTTTTCTTAATTTTTGTAGTAAATGTTTGACTAGTAAATGTTTGAATGCACTGATGCTGCATTTCTTTAAATCAGGTGGTGCTGGTTTCGTAGGATCAGAACATGTAAATCTTTTGAGGTTTGTGTTATAAAATACTACAGAAGAGGGAGCTATTGCACTTCCCTAAACAGACGTGTTCTGTATTACTGATGTTAGGGGTCTTTCTCCATGTATAGAACATGATTTTGACTAATTTTTCCTTCTTCCCTCAGAAGAGGTTTTCATTTCATGCTCCCAATGAGATGTTGGGCTTTCTAGAATCCTCTACTCTTGAGCTTATTCTTTGAACATTTTGTACGCTTCCTCCAAATATCCAAAGACTGATCCCTGCAGAATCTAAATACACTGTTATTTGTTATGAGTCATTCTCTCTGGGGTTAAAAATCATTGTGAATTAAATGTGTAAACTTCAGACAGTTATTTTTTTGAATTTGTGGCTGACCACAATAAGACCTTTATACAAAATTTCTTACTGTTGTGGCCCCCTTGCCAAAAAACAAAAAAAAAACCACACCAAAACTACAAAACAAATAAATAAATTTAAAAAACACCCAAAAACAAAAACCAAAAAAAACAAATACCACAACCCAACCCATAGTTAATTATTGTTAAAAGTATTGGAAATATTCATGGGCAGAATGGGTAATGGAATTAATTTATTTCTTTTCCCATTTATACTGAAAAGGGATTTTTTTTGTGATCAATACCACTGGTCTAAAGGTAGGGAGAATATACATAGTGGTGTTCACAGGTGTATATAAAGCTTCCCTGTGCTATACACTGAAAATGTATTTCTGTCTTTCAGCCATTGTAATAATAGGTACAAGGAATTAATCTACTTTATCTGACAGTCTTTAGTTAAACTATGGACTGGTTCACGTGAACAAGATGGGAATGTGAAAGAGGAGGTTGGGGAGCTGTAGCACTGAGTGGTAAAGCATACCATCCCACTCCTCATTCTGTAGTTCTGACTACATAGTCTTCACATTTAAGTTCAGATTATTTTTAGACCTGGTGGCTTCATTGTGCCTCATAACAGTTAATTTGTTGTGCTTGAGAAGTTTGTGTGTTACTGTTGGTATGAACTTTCATGTTGAAATGATCTTGACTGTAATTTAGCCTTTCAAAAGTACACATGCTTCTTCTTTTTTTTTTTTTCTTTCTTTCAAATATTTTTCCTATGCATGGAAAGAAATCACTGGCAGCTTTATGTTCCAGTTGCATGAGCAATATTCTCCAAATAATTCCTCAAAATATCTTAATTACAATGTACTGTATTTGTGTTATATAGTAACTATGAAAACAAACATCTGAAACTGGTTTTAAGCATGCCAGTAATAGTCAGTATACAAATGCTGAATAAATACAAATAAAATACAAAATAGTATTTTGATGGGTTCCAGGGATGTATATATTTTTTATGTCTATTAATACAAAAATTATTCATTTGGCAATGAATTTTTAAGGCCTGTGCTCCTAAATTCCTTGTAAAAGATAGGTACTTGCACTGCACTGTAGTTTGCAGTCTTACAATGGACTGGATGAAATCCATGGTGGTTTGGCTATTCAAAGAAGGATCTCAAAAGATTATTTTCAAACTCTGTATAGTGATATATCTGTAGAGCTTATGATTTCATAGTTTTGATGAAGAAACGTGTTTCTATGATGGAGATTGAAACATCTTTGTTAGTGTGAAGTTGGCTGGAAATGAATTTTTTTTTATGAATACAGGTAAACTTGTATATAAAAAACCCATAAGGCAAGTAAAATAAGCATTCATGCATACATAAAACACTTGCAGCTTTGGGGCCCAAGATGTCCTGTGTTTGCCTGGTTTGAATACATATACATGGACTGCTGCCAGCCCACACTGGGTTGTAGTTTGTTATTACGGCATTTGCAAATAGTGTTTTGATATGTTTGAGACCCTTCACTCCAAACCTTGGTAGGACTTGCTAACTTTGAAGCATGTGCATTTAGAGTAATGCTGAATAGAGCTGTGCTGGGAGCACTGATGAAGAGAAGTCAGACCTGTGTCTGCTTAGCTGGAGTAACCATTGTACTTGAATCAGAGTAACTAAACCCAGGTATTCGATGCATACTTTTGTCAAACTAATATAGCAAGGAAAAATACAGTAATTTTATTATAATAGAGATAGCTTTTTTTCCCCTTCTGTATTGATAGGGCAATATTTATGAATAGAATACAAACTGGAATGATGAAGTATCGTAAAATACCTGTCACCTTATATTTCTAGTACTTTTAGGTTAAGATACGTGATGGTCCAGATATCTAACAATTGATTAGAAACAGCAATAGGCAGAAAAACACTTAGAACACAGTTGTTACTTCCCTACTTAACCTACTTACTTTTGTAAAAGCCCAGAGTAGGTATTTCCCTCACATGGTTTTACTGAAAGTGTGAAGCAAAACCTGTTTTGAGTTAAAAGTACTGCATTCCAAATGAAGCAAAGCAAAGTTTGTTTTAAGTATTTTCCATGTAATAATAGTAATAATAAAAATAAAAATACCTTGCCAAAAGGTGAAGCATGGGTAATGTATTAACTTAAGAGAGGACAAAAAATGACACTGATTAAAGGTGGCTGTGGCTGTCACTAAATAATGCTTTGGAAAGAATTACTGTTATAACTGCCTGGAAGACATTTTGCTTATTGAATTAAAATCTACTCTTTAAGTCATGAAGTAGATTTCAGAGAGATGATGTTAGGCAAACAGGTACTTTTATTGTGGAGGAAGGTAATCAGTACTTGGCAAAAGCATATAGAATTCATGAGAGATTGAAGTGTGTATCTTTGGATTTCAGTCCCCTGATCAGGATCCGTCAAGGATATTGCTGCTTTCACTGAAAATGTCCCGAGTTTATGGGAAACTGAAACTCATGGAGTCAAGCCAGTTGGAAAGGACCACCAGAGATTTTCTAGTCCTACCCCCTGCTCAAAGCAGGTCCAGTGGCAGCAGAATCTCAGGGCCTTGCCTCTATTAAATTTTGAGTATTTTGAAGGATGGAGGTCCCACAATCTCTCTAGGACTCTTACAGTCCGACCACACATGTGGTTTAAAATAAAGAACAAAACTACTTTTATCAGGATGTAATTTCCCATGTTCACAGTTGTGTTCATTGCTTTTCATCCTAACCCTGAGCACCTCCAAGATGAGCCAGGTCTTGTAGTCTTTCTACCCTCCCATTAGGTAGTGGTAGACAGCAGTAGGATGCCCCATCGCCCCTGCTCTCTCAGCCTCTCCTCGCATGTCATCTGCTCCAGCTACTGACCCACTTGGCCCCATGCAGGACCCGCTCGGGTGTGTCAGTGCCTCGTTTCTACTGGGGACCACAAAGCTGAACGCTACTCCAGCTGTGGGCTCACAATTGCTAAATAGAGGGGAGGCATCACTTTCCTGCACCTGCAGGCTCTGCTCTTGCTAATACCGGTCCCTCTTGTCCTTCACACAAGCCAAATACAACCACTTGGCGCTTTCATAATACATGCGGCTTTGCACTAGTACAGTTAAGTGGAATCCCTCTTCATTTTTTCATGTGATTTTGATGGCCAGAGTTAAGATTTTGAACAACTACGGGTATGATAGGAAGTTGGATATAATTTTTCATCCTGGTACCAGCCTTAGGGAGGATATTTTTTAGTTCTCTTTAGGATTAGCTAAAGAATTACATAAATGAAATCTCCAAAGTTAGAAGGAAAAATGAAATCTTCAGTGAACAGTTCATTTTTAAAATTCAGATAGACAGAAGCCAACAAGATTGCAGTAATTGTCTCAGACTTTTTTGTTTCCTTTGATTATTTTTTTGTTGTTGTTTTCCAGGGCTTCCAGCAATTAATGGTGAATTTTAGTTTTCTTTCTCTTCTTTTTGATAACTTGAATTGATCGAACTGTGTGTAATAAAATTCTAATCCTAAGAAACTATTTCCCCTGTTCTCACTGAAATATGGATGTATCAGTTTCTCTCCATTTCTGAATACTTTTCTGAATACATTTCTGAATACAGCTGAGCATTATCGTAAGACCTCAATACTCATTCAGGCATCTAACAAGACCTGTACATGAGGCACAGTACTAGAGCAGATCGATTATCCTGTGTTCTTGTGTGTGTATATGTGTGTGTATATATATCATTTCACTTTTTTAACAGAAGAAAATGTCTCCTCTTTTTAATACAAGCTGTGTCACATCACTCACAGGAGAAGTGGGAGGTCTCAGAAATCAGAAAACAGCAGAAAAGATTTGGCTTTGTTCATACTACAAAAGTATCCCATGTACAAAAACACCAATGAAAATACGTTCTTATTCCACCTTGACAGCTTTTTTTTTTGTGTGACATCCAGTTTTTGTGTTGGTATTGCTAATGCAGGCTTTGTAAGGACAAAGACAGCTCCAGGCATTACTTGGATGTCACTGTCGTTCCTTCTTTACCTATAAATGCAGTTTGATTTCAAGCTGGGATGAACGAGGTTCAGGGGTTTGATCACATACCGTAGTATTTTTCAGTGGACCAGTCAGACTGACAGACCACCAGTGGCTGAAATATCCACTGTGAATTTCAAAGGGTTTGAAGGTGTTTTAAAGTAGATGGCAGTATAAAACATTAATTCAAAGATTTGTATCAACCTCACAGCAGGCAAATTAATAATCCTCTGCACTAAAAGTCAGCATAGAAAGCATCAAGCTCAGAGGGAGTATATGGAAGCAAGATGTTCCAGTAGAAATCTGCATTTAACATTATGCACGATCACTTGACATCAGTAAATTCTCCGCTCTATTAAAAAAATCCATTGTTTTCCTCCAGACTCTCTTTAGTCCCCTTCTCCTTGTTTTCTTCTCTTTCTTTCTATGCTACAGGTTTTTTGTTGGGAAAGCACACAGGCAGAAACAGCACCCGTTTTTCCCACCCATTGTCTGTGCATTTGTGCGCTGGATCTTTCTTCTGCAGTTTCTACAAGAGCAGCAGTGAAAGCCTAGCTCAGATCATGCAGTGGTACATGCTTTTTCAAGCTTCGCTACTGCTTGCCTATTCAAATAGCCAGAAGCCTGGCAGAGCAGAGCTGGCTTTATTTGTTGAGTCTTGTCTAGCGAAGTGAAAAGGGCTGATGATTTTTTTCCTGGCTGCATTTTTGCACATGTGGGGGTAGGGAATGAAATTATTTCTTTTGTCCCCTACTTGCAGCTCATTGAGAAGCAGGCATGCATATAAAATTACTGTATCTCAGGGCTTACCTTTAGGGACAGGAGGCAGAAAAAACGGATTTATAAGCTTGTCTGGAAACACTGAGGATGCTGAGAGCAGACACAAAAGTGGGACGTAACAGAATAATAAAACACAATGAATAGAGGACTAACAAAAACCTTTTGAATTAATATGACAGTTTAATTTTGTCCCTTGTAAGAAATACCACATTACTGGATGTATTAAGGGGGCAAAAAAATGTTATGCCAATGTTTCCAAGACACAAAAGCATCAAAGCACAGCATAGGTTTGAAAAGTCACCATGAAAAATATGTAACAAAATATCCGCTCTTTTTTTTTTCCTAGCTATTAAATTATGCCTGCAACTAAAGAGAAGTTATCTTGGATGAACTTCAGTGATGAGGGGTGAAACACAATCCTATTTCTCTCTAGGTCTAGTTCACACCCAATTGGATCAATGAGTACTAACCTGCATCTCAGCTTTTCAGTGAGCTTTTGTGGATTTTTTTAACCACATATTTCACCTAACTGTTCTGCAGTCAGTGGTAAAGCTACAGTCTCCTTCAGTTCTTCAGCTTGTGTTACTGCCTGTGAACTCTGCTTTGTGTAGCATTAACCATCCCCATGATTTGTAATCGTTTTAACTACTGATGAGTATGAGCATTACTGTGGCTTTTTTGTCATTTGCCCAGTAAACTGAATGTAGCTTCAGGGTGACTCTTGTAGTTCATGTCTTTTGCATGTTTAGGGTATTTTGGTTAGAGAATGGAGTGAGGTAGAAAAGGAGGTTATCAGAACAGGCACCAGATGCTAAAAATGGCGTTTGTTTGCAAAACTAGGTTATATACTCTTGAGTCCTAAACAGATGGGAGTAATTACTGGATTTTCTGGAATATATGATATTATTGATATATATCAATATGTTCTTGATTCCTAAACTAATGGTTTGTTAAAGTTGCAGATGTTAAAGTTTAGATACGAATATGATTTAGATACAAAGAATTCACTGAGATTGAAAGAAGCCATGGATTCTGAAATGCATTGCTCGTTATGGTTACTCTTCCATACCACATGTGCAAGCTCAGAGCTGTGAAATGAAGAATTCACAGAAATTTATAACATCTCTCCTTTGACCTCCAACCTAGTAATCTATATTAAACCCTTACAAAAAAGTACAGGAAAATTTTAATTTAAATTAGAAGAGCTTTGAGGCGTCTACAGAGACATGGATGCTAATACACAAATTTCCATCTTGTATTTGAACAAAGCTGTTGATGGTGTTTTATATATGTATGAAGTGTATAGCTACTTTTCCTGCAAAAATTACACAAGTAACAGAATTTGAAGGTTCATTTGAAACTTTCAGCAAAGTGAGGAATCTGAACTGCAACATCTGAGATAAGTTTGAAGTCATCCAACTTCACTGTAGTGTCTTTCGTGCAGTTTTCCCCTCCAAACCCTGTACTTAGCTGACGTAATATAAAACGGATTAAAAATGTTCATCTGCTGTATAAGCTGTTGTGAATGAAAGAGCAGAGCTGGGGAGAAGCTATGAAAGCTGAAAATGGTGAAAGACAATGAAAGCAAAAAACCTCGTTCTTGTAGTAGGATAATTTTCACTTGACTGGAAGGCATGGGTACAAAAGCTGCCTGCTGGACATGGAGCCAATAGGCACAGAAATGTGTATTTCGGTCAACAGTGTATACTTCTAACAACTTGATGGGGAGTGGTATTTTACCCACAGTCTGAGAGTAAAGACTAGCTGCCTTTCAGTAGGCATGGCAAAATCTGCCTTTCAATGTGTTTGGTTTGAGGATGAGAGATGGCAAGATGTGGCCACCTCCAGTCCATGAAAATTTGCGTACTGTGTATAACATGCTATGGTTTATTGCCCTTATGGTTAGGATACTATTTCTCCGTATTTTCACAATTCATCAATACACGTATCGAATTTTTTTTAATTGTAATTTTCTTTAAGTCGTCTTTTCTTGAGATAGAGGAACAGAATAAACTGAAACAATTGAAACAGTGAAACAAAAGCTCACAGTTAGTTCTTTAAAAGTCATGTAATTTGTGTTTCCTGAATGCTTATTATAATGTTAATAATGCTCATAATTATAAAGTCATTGATTCTTAAGTGCTTGAGTTCTATGAAAACACGAGAAAGATTACATTAGTCTCACAGAGCAAAAAGTCGTTCAGGAAAAGATCATTCTGCATCCTCTTTTAAGATGGTAGTGATGAGGTTCCTTGTATTTTCATAATTCTTTGGGTATTATTTTATTCTAACAATTATGTATATTAAAACACATTAATATTTCTAGCTACCATATTAATTAAAACAAATTTTCTACTCCCAACGTATTTAAGTGGTGTCCAAAAGTAAGTAGTATACTGTTCATAAATACCTAATAATTGGCAATAATATCCTCATTTTCAAAAAGCATAATCTGGTACTGCAAAGTATACTGGAAGAAGTGATATATGTTTTCATTGAATAGACATATTAAGTGATTTTCAGAGATCTTTCACAGCATATCTTACATTCCTTTTTGGTATTCAAAGTCTTTCCTGCTTGAAATTTCAGCAGAAGTGATCTTATTCACACAGAGAAAGATTTGATCTACTGAGTCATGTGCTTTGATTTGCAGCTTGGTAGTCCCAGTCAACTGAGAGTCGGAGGAAGCTCTGTTCAGTTTCTAAAGTTTAAAAAAAAAAGTCTGCATGAAGTTTTGATTAAATATTTTTGGAGAAAAGTGGGCAAAATTAATAGATGACATTCAGTTTTAAATATATGCAGGAAAGCTGATTTCATCGTGAATAAAAAATGCAGTTCAGTATTTCAAAAACTTTATGCAGTTTTATACTCTGTGATGAGTGTATATCACTTTAAAACAAAGTCTGTTTCTTGAGTTGTTTGAGAAGTACCAAGAATATTCAATCATCAGAAGCAAAATTAATTAAAAATTATTCTTTTTGATATTGTATTGTGTATGCCTTTTAATGAACATAAATTTGAGGTTACTTGAGTATTTTAATTATTTTGTTTACGTTTTCTTACCTTCAGAACCGACATACATAACAATAGGTCCGCCCACCTGCGAGATTTTGGTGAACTGCACTTTGACTGAAAAAGACTGTATCTATAGCTTCAAACTGGACCAAAATGGTTGCCGCATTTGTCAGTGCAAAACTAGTGAGTATGCAAAAATACAGAGGCTTCTATCTTTTATTTTAAGATGTATGTGAAAATGCTAGTATGCTTGTTTTTTCCATTCATAACGTTGGTTACGCATTGTATTAGTATGCTTGTGCTTTATAGTTGTTCTTCTTTAAAGGATAGGTTTCCAATTTCTGACATGGCTCATTTGCTTGCTTAAAATGTGTTTGGAGGAAAACATAAAACGTCTGACTTCAGGTAGAAATTAACACCTGCATAGAAAAGGTAATAATTTGGAACTTTGTTCATTCAGACTTTGAGAAGTCAGACTTCCACATTTCATTTTCCTCTCTGTATGTAGAGAGTTTAAGAGCATCTAGGTTTGCACTTCAAAAATTCCTGTTGCTAAACAGCATATTTTCAACATAGCTATGCTTAGGTTTTGAGGATAAATGTTTGAAAATTACATGCCTAGGGGTGTGTTCGTATATATACAAACATATCCATATATATATATACTATATAATATGTTATTATATTTGTATTTTTAAAATATATAGATATAATACTTTAGTTAGGATTTATGCAGGTTTTAACATGTATTTCTTCCCCAAGGAAAATCATTGTACCTTATGAGAATTTTGTGTGTATCAGCAAAGCAGGAAAAACATATTTTCTGTATGTTTCCTTAAGAATTTGATGTTTACAGATGAAATATAAAGCAAAGTCAGGTTGGTTGTTGGAATTGACCAACAAAGGACACCTGTTGTAATACTGGTCTCAGCTGCAGGATGCATCACTCTGGCTGCCAGCCCAGCCAAGGAGCGGGCTTAAACCCTCTCTGTAACTTTATTGTGGTTCTGCAGCTTCCTTGTAGCCTCTAAGGCTTTCACAACTAAAGTCGTATTCTATTCCTCCTCTTCTGATTTCAGTCTGCCTGTTCTCAGCCACTTTCTAAACCAACATGACTGTTTTAGTGGTCCCCAGAAGAAATGGTCAAAATAAAACTCTTAACTGGTAACTGGCACAAACTGATGTTGTAGGATTGGATCGGTGTTTTGCTTAAGGAGTAAGAGAAGGGTTTGTCCTGGCTTTTTTAACTTTTTTTTTTTTTTCCTGGGGAAATGTGCTTTTTTTAATTTCCGTAAGGCAAAGGACAAGGACATCCTAACAACTAAATGTATGGCAGGCAATAACGTCATTATTGTAATATAGAAATAATACTGTTGATTGCAAGTTATATTCATGGCAAGGGCGACTTTCCATAGCTTGCATCCAAGCTATTGTATACTTACTTTGCTTAGTTCTTCCTAAGGACAAAATTAGAAATGTTAAGATCTGCCTTTAAGATTGCAGTTTGATTTTCCTTCTTTTTTTAATGTTGTTAAATTGATTGGGAAGTTTGACACAAAAAAGAAGATGGACATACTCAGCAAATGTCATCATCTATGCCTGCGCATGCAGTCCTCGCCACCAGTTTGATGCACAGAGTACCCATCACTCCAAAGGATCATTTCTTTTCTCCTAGATTACCAGATTGTACGTGTACATATACCACATCCCAGGAAGTCTCTGTTCTTGCTTGGAGTGTTCCTTATTAAATAGTGCTTAAGAACCTATTCGAGGGTATTTTTCTCTTGCCAGATTTGCTTGAAATTATTTTCATTTTGCAGTAGCAAACTACCTGGAGCAAGCTTAATAATATAATTTGTCTGTCATCTTTTTTTTTCAGTTATATAACTTAAATAGTAGATTGCTTAAATCTCCTCAGTCATTCAGAGAGGGGATACCTTTATTTTTCTAAAGAAGTGAAGAAAAATAACAGATTGGAAGTCACTGTCACTCGGTGGTTATCCATCAAAATGACAGAATTTTTCTGTCAAGTAATGTCTCTACCTTGCAAGCCTCTGGACGAATGAGTGAGTGAGCACCGAGAAAAAAAGGAGTTTTAGGTCAAATGTGCTGAAAACGTACTGTGCTAGTTCTCTTCCTTTTGAGATCCTACATACTTCCATCTCCAAACCAGTTTAGTTGCATCTCAGCTCTCTTAAGTATGAGAGAATGTGTATTCTCTTTCGCTTGTGTAGACACATGTGGACTTCTGGGAACATCACTGTCTTAATACTGCACCTACTTGTTTCTTGCTGGTCAAAGCTGCTCAACTGAGTCAGATTTAAAGTGCCTGAGTAAAGGAGGCCCACATGCCTCTATTACCATTTGAATCCATCATAACCTAATTCTACTATTCTCTTTCCAATAAAGTTTTCTCTTTTGCTGGTTTCTTAGATATCTCTGCTGAAGATTTGTTATACTTTAATCTATTTCAGCCAAACTAAAAGCAAAATGACAAAGTGGAAGAACATAGAGTAAAGCTGTAAATTGTTCATCGTTACTACCGTCATTTACATTCCTCTCGCCAGAAATCAGTACAACGGGTGTATTTGAAAAAAATTATCTAAGTACGATATCATGAAACTTAGTTGGTGCTTTATTGTCTCCAGCTTGACTCAAGAAAGAAGCAAATCATCACATTTCTAGAATACAATTTTAATAGTAGTAGTTTACTTTATGCTTTATTCTTCCTGTTTTTGCAGTGAACGCAAAGACATGCTGTAACAACACGCAGTGAAAACATTCACGCTGTAAAGTAAAATAACAAGAAAAAAAAAAAAAGAGAGGCAGACCACAGTTGTAAGAGGATTACACCTCTGCCAGTAATGTCACCCAGTGCTGGTGATTAAAGCGTATTTGGTGCTCTGCTGGCCTCAGCATACATCCTTCATGAACAGTACATGTTTGAGGGCTTTTTTGTTGCTTATTCTAGATTTGAAGCATATATTAGCAAGATAGCTTTGCATGAGAAAAGCACTACCACTGAGCAAAGAGTGATCACAGATAGATGGGGGGGGGGGGGGGGAGTTCCAGTGAGTAGAGACAGAACCATGAATGGTGAGGGAGAAAGAAGGAACATACTGACCCAGAATGTATAGAAGCCCAGGCAGCACTGCATGAGGATAAAAGGAAAAAATAAAACCCATAATGTAGGAAGAACTGCTGCAAAATACCACGAATAAAACTAAAACAGAAGGGAAAACATGAAATGCATTACAAAAAAAAAAAAATTATATATATATATATAAGATGATACAAGAACAAGAAACAAGTTGAAAAAAGTAAATAAGCAAAAAATTGTTACTTGTAGGATGCAGCCATTTCTGTTGTGTTTGGAGTGTCTAAGCCTTTTCTTTCATAGGGAGAACAGGAGTGGATTAAAGTCTTTAGGCGGAGTACCTTAGGGGAATGAAACGAGATCAGTGGTCGGCTACTTGTGAGGCAGAACTCCTGTTGCTCCAAAGAGGACTAGCAGGCACATTGTATAATGCCTGCTGATTGTAGTAACACAGGATTTAAAATCTGAAAGTTGCTGCCAGATACCAAATCATTCTTCAGTGAGAGTCTGCAGTGAGGGCCAGTACTTTATTTGACCTTGTCTATTCCCTGTATTATATTCACAGAAAAGAAAAACCTCTCCTGCAACAGAGCCTATGGCATTTTACCCCAAATGAACGTGAAGTACTGTTCAGGGTATGACTGTGAGCATGTATGACTTTAGTATTTTCTAACCTTTCAAATCTTACTAAAATTGAATGAAATTAGAACATTGCTGTCAATTTTAAAAATTGTTTGCGTCATTTAGGAGGCTTACCTTTGCAGTCACAAGATGCAACTGCCATGCAATTTCATTAATTCCAGACTGCTTTTGGAGAGGCGCGATTGTAGAAGGCTGAGATGGGTCGTTTTCCCTGCAAATCATAATGCATCATCATCCCCTTTGTGTTGTGGCCTCTTCTGTCTGTCAAGGCAGACCATGAAATCACTGCTCAAAAATCAGAAATCTTGGTATATTATGTGTTTGCACAGTTCTCTAGACATAAACTCACCTGTTTCCCTCAAACACATTCTGTATAGATACAGAAGTATTTTTGGAAGAGCATTGATACCATTTCCTTAAATCAGAAGAAAATGTATTCTACCATGGAGGAAAAAAGGAACTACTATTGTTCACTCTATAGTAGCAGACATCTGCAGCATGGACTTAAATATTCTGGCAAGTCACACCATCTCCCTTTATACCTGATGAAGCGGAGTGGAATTCTAGCATGAAATTTGGGGTTGGCAGTGTGGGACTTGGTCTAGTTGTGTAGATGTTGGAAGGTTTGAGAAAAGTTAAGTAGGTGCATCTACAGGCTGTGTATAAATACCAGCGGTTAAGGCTCTGGAAAAGTGTACGGAGTGATGATGGGAAAAAGCCTGAGAAAAACTTTACAGGGACTACAATGGGAGAATACATCTCAGCTCCTCTTTTCTGTGCGTTAATCATCCACTAGTTAGTTTGGGATGGGTTATCCTAATGTTTTGTAACTCTTCCTACCCAAAATTTAAATATTTAATTCCTTTACTCCTGTAAATAATCTATACTGAGGGATGTGTTCTGAGCACTTCACACCTCCCTCAGTGTTAATTTTGTTTGTTTAAACTAACATATTTTATCTTTACTTTGATATCAAACTAAGGTGGGGCAAATAGTCATACCCACTAATTGTGCAAAATGTACACTTCAGTGTAAAATCCCTGGAAATAGCAAAGGAAAAAATAAAGTAACACTTCTCTATTTTAGTAACAATTATCTCCCATTGTTACCTTGACTTACTCCATGGGGAAAAAAGACTGTAAAAAGAAAGACAATCCAGGAAGTCTCCTTTAGAGCAAAGAGAGCACATCTTCGATTTTTGAGTAATTTTGTAGACCTGGCAGAAGGAGGATGTTTTATTATCCTTCTGCAGCAATGTGAAACGGAATAGCTATTACATATTAGACCTCAGTTAGTGAAGTACAGGCACTGAAAACTGGGGATGAAACATGTTTCTTAAAAATTTAAAGCTTAGATCAGAAAAAAGTACATACTCGAACACTAAGTACACATGTGGAAGATAGCGGAAGTGGTCCCTGAAGAGGGTGGAATTATGATGAACTACTCTTGCCAAATAAATATTATCTGTCTTCTCACCAGAATAAAAGTCTTTGGCAGGGATCTCTGAAGATTACAATGTAATTGTTTTGGTAATGGTTACAATGTAAATGCAGTAGAAGCAGATAAGAACTTCACTTGACTTGTGGAAAAACAAAACAAAACCAATATGCTGCTAGAAGGTTTGTGGAAGCTTGATCATTTTCCAGTAATTCCACCTTTGAGATACCACTGCTACAAAATCCATTTTCATGAAGTCGTCATGTGTTGTATGTGAATCCTAGAGTTGTTTAGAGCAAGTATCCAAGTGGGTAATTTGCCTCAACGGACTCATGAGATTATTTTTTTAAACAAGGTTTTCTAGCATCACAGTGCCCAGTCCCTTCATTTTTATCCAGCTATTGTGAATCGTGAGTTAATTCTAACAAAAGGAGGGAGGGTTAGTGTGGATCTGTGGAGGCAATATATTCAGAGAATTCCAGTTACTGATAAGTAACCTAGTTTTCTCCTTCATAAATTTGCCTCCCCAGATCCCCACCCCTGAAGATTAACCAGCAGTAGCAATCCACACCGAGAGGACGGCTGAGGAGTGCTTAATTATAAAGGTACTGTGAAACAGTTCTCCTGATATGATCTAGCCTCAGCATCAAGAAAATAATGGTGGTAAAGGTATGTAGCTAGCTTTGTGTAGCCACGCTACAAATTTTCAAAAAATGGACACCAGCCTAAGCCAAGTTGAAATACTGACATAATTCCTGTCAAGTATCTCTTAATATTCTCTGTCAGTCATTTTTTTATCTGTGAATTAGAGGATTGAAGACAAAGTATTTCAACAGGCTATGCATCTCTAGAATGCATTTTCAAAAGTTTTTTGACTAATATGACTTTCAGTCTTTACAGTACAATTATCAGTGTGTCCATATGTAAAATAATAAATTGGAGAAAAATAAATATCCCAGTTTTAAGAGCTTAGAGGTTTTTATATGCCATATATATGCTAGAAGAAGGAAATTGAGAAATCTTTTTTTAACTGTTAGCCGAAATTGCGATCAAGCTGTTCGATTTTCAAACAGAAGACCTTTATCAGACCTAAAAATGCAATTCATGGAATTCAATTATGTTTACTTTTTGGTTTGATTTTTTGAGCAATATTTTGTAACAGTCCAAATACTCATAGGTTCATGTGAGGTGAGGACGTGAGCACTCTGAAATCAGGAATAAATCATGCATCTGATGGCTTGAATTCAGGTCAACGAATTCCTTTTGAGATCATTGCCTCTGAGATACCGTACCTGAGAAGGAGGGATTGCGTTGTATCTGAAGTATCCGACTGCTGAGTGAATCCTCACAAATACAAAGATTGCTACATTGCATATCCTGGGACAGAATTTTGTTGTCATCTCATTTGCAGGGTGGGCCCCGGACTATAGTAGGTCATGTTGATACATCAGCTGCTCTTAGGTGCTGATTTTTGTACATATCTATCTTTCCTTTAGCAGCCAGCGACTCAGTCTTAAAAACGAGGGTCAATGTTAGTGTCGAGTATGAGATACTTGGTGTAACACCACAGAGTTTGTGTGCAGTGTGCTGTGTAGAGCCTCACCGTATCTTGGTAATCATCTGTTCTTAAGACAAGACTTTCTTCTTCATCCCCCATATCCCAGACAGATTCCCCTTAAACAGTATCATGCTCTTCTGCAACTCTAGTGTTTATTTTATTATAGTCTGTGTCTATGTAGCTGTTTGTGAGTGGGTGAAGAAAAGGGGAGAAAGAAATCACTATATTTAAAAGGAATTTATAGGCAATGGTGACCAGGCTTAAAAACCTTGGTGCAAATGTTTGTTTGTTTGTTAATAATTCACAAATGTTTTTTGGAAGACCAATTCAGCTTCAACTATTCTTTCCCTTTCTACTTGTTTGTTGGGTTTTTTTTCCAACAGCATCTTACTACATTGATCCAAATGAATCCAATCATTTGAAGTTCCCATATCGCAGTCAGCAATGTGTTAAACTGTTGCAAACCACAGAATGAAGTATTTGCTAGAACTACAGCTCTCAGAGGGGTCAAAGTCTGTAAGTAATAGCTTTTGCCAGTGTAGTGAGGTCTAGTGAAGAGAGCAACTAGAAATATGGACCTGTTAGTAACTGACTTTGTTGCTGCTTTTACAGTCAAGGTTGCGCTTGGAAAACAAAACTGCATGGTCTTGTGTGGGCTGGAGTCACTGCAATGAGTGTTTAGTGTATGTTTGTCCTCAAGTGACTGTGTTCCTAGCAGGAGTGTATGTTAATAATGTCATTGGTTGAGGACAAACTCTTGCCTTTCCATGATTATTGTCCTAGCCTTCTGCTGTTGAAATCCTTCCAGAATTTTACATGGTATTTCAACTAATGTCTGTCCTCACACGAAAAAGCGAATTATTTGTGGTAATAATACAGTTCTATTGGCCTGCGACATTCAGAAACACATTCCTCCTTTTCCAAAGTCATATTACATCAGTATCATTCTGAGATCAGCTATCATCCTGCGCCTGAACTCTCAGCTTGTAGCAGAAATTCATGTTTTATTCCCTATGGGCAGCACGCAAATGTATATGTTTTCAATATTGAGTATCACCCCACTATTATTATTTTGTCCCCCTAATACCTCCTGTTACCTTGTGGGGGGGAGCAATTGTTTTCTGTGTTGATGTTACCTCATTTCATGTTTCATAAGAAAAATTAATGAACATATTTCTACTTCTCACACAGAAAACTACTCTCCAGCCAGGTATTTCCCTAAGCAGCACAATGAGAGACATCTTCCTTTTAACTGGTTTCTTATTATTTTTTTCCTGGTTTAGAGTTCTATCTCCTACCTAACAGTTAGTTTAGCTCCCTAGGTGATGTCATTACAACTAATCAGTTAGAGAAGAAAAGGTGGCTCATACTATGTAATCAGAAGCTTGATCCTATTTTGTTAGAGGTGCAGTGAAATGCAGGTGCGTAATGCAGCTTGCTCAAACTCTGAAAGGTAGTTTTCCTTCTCCATTAGCTTTTAAAATGTTTCCTGTACTCTCAGGTTACTCCTGATATACTTTTGAAGCAGTTATTAGCCCAGTTAGGGCTGGATCTCTTTCCTGCAAATACATTCTGTTATTTGGGATTCGGGTTCCTTGTGAAATTTATCTAAGCAGAGGTGGAAAAAGCCCTCAAACAACTAACCTCCTAACATTTCATCAGTTCATTGCAGTTGACTATCATGAACTAATTCTCTTTATTCTTTAGCATTTGTCACTTGAAATGCAAAACCTTAGCAGAAAATCTGCTTTTAGTTATCCTTTCATAATTAATTTGTGATTATTTTATTAATGATGAAGTTAAAGTTATAGCTAAGGCTATAGAAATATTGTCAGGATGAAAATTGCATACGCTGTATTTGAGTCACATTTGAATCTTTAGGCTTGCAACTTTTTCCCTTTTCTCTCTCTGAGAGCTACACTGTGCTTTGTAAAACTGATGGTTTACTCTGTTTTCTGAAAAAAATACTGGGTTTAAAATGCTGGACTAGGGTTTTCAGCAGGCCTCAGCAGAGAGACGTGAACTGTGTATGTACCAGATGGTACTTCAGTTTGAGACCACCTCTGTCATGTTTTTAATAATGTTTCAGTAGGAGAAATTTAGATGGTTAGAGGTAAAGTCAGAAAGCGGACTGGAATTAATCATTGAGAAATTTTTTTCAACAACTATTCAAAATCTATTTCCACAACTGGTAATGTCGTAGTATCAGAAATTTAAGTACAACAACATGTTAGTTTTAGTAACAACCATCTTCTCTGTAGGCATGATTTTTAGCTCTTATTAGAAAGACTTGTCAGCAGAAGTCTGTGGAGATTATTCTGATTTTCTCTTATAGCAGTGATATAACTCTAGTTCAGGTGTGAACAGTGAGCTGTATTGACTTCAGCAAACCTTCCCTGTACATTTGACATCACTAGAATTTTGGTGATATTTTGTATGGTCTTTGGTGTCCGTTCCTGAGAGGCAACAGTGGTTAGTCAGCTATCCATCCTAAGGCTCTGAAGAGTTTTTCTTCCTTGGCTATTTAGAAAGTGAAAATTCTTTTGAGGATAACTTGCTATGCAAAGGATTAAGCAAGGAAGATACTGCCTTGAGACTGGATCTTCTGGTTCGTATATCAGCTGGCTATTTGAGTTTTAAATATATTTAACATCATAAGCTACTTGGGATGACGCACTGACTTCCAGCTTGTATAGCACTTTTGGACACCTTGACTCTTTTAATAAAGTATATTAACTTTATACATAAAGAAATAGTTTTGCATCACTGAAAAGCAGTTTCTCTAACTGAATCAAAGCAGAAGAGAAGACTGAAAACAAAACCATATTTGGCTGTGGATTGTAAGGAATCATTATTTTGCCGTCTTCTTTAACTTCATGCTCAAAGCCGGGTGTTGCATTTTGATAGCTCTCCTTAACACATAATCTGGAGACAGGTAAGATAAAGATACATGCCAACTAAAAATATGTTCTTCTTTTTTCTATTTTTGTAGATTTTTTTTTATTTTTTTTCGACCTCTTCCTTTCACTGTTTTAAGATGTGTATTTGTTTCTCCCATGCCTTTGCATTTGTACCCTCTTGTTTCTTGACCGGGCTTTCACGAGCCTGATGTTTATGGTCAGCCACCTAAATACTTCATCTCTGTGACAAAGTATGCTTCAGGAAATGAATGGTTCAGATCGATCCAACCTGTGCGATTCTGTAATTATTCACTCATCAGTTCTGAGCACCTGCAGGAGATACCATAACTTGCATCCTATCAAAGGTCACAACTGAATTTAATTCTTTTTGGAGATATTCCAGCGTAGGTGTACTTTTCCATACATTCCTTATAAAGTTTAAGTCTAACTTTAAAAATTATGACTACTGTATGAAGACATGCATAATGAAAGTTTTAGTTAATTTTATTATCACTATATTGCTGCCAGGGAATAATTGTCTACAAACATCCTAGTGTAAAAGCTCATAAATTAAAGACAAATTCTCATTATTTTAACTTGCTTTAAGGAAAGTCTTTGTGTTACACCTACATCACTGTTTACCAGAGAAGACTATCAGGATTTCCTCTGCATTATAATGTTCGGCATTAGTGGTTATGTTTTAAAAAGATAGAGTACTCTTCATAGATCAACCTGAACCTTTCAAGAACTTGTAAGACTGCATGAAGATCTTTGTATGTGTGTTTCTCTCTGAGTAAAGAAGAACCTGAGATACGGGTTACCATTGCTGTGCAAAGGTTAGATCTGACTGCGAGTAAATGCTTAAATCTTGTGGCATTGGTACTCTGCTGACAGAGAACCTCTAGAGGATGTGGAAGGGTCTGGCACTTCTTTTTCTGTATACTGAATGACAAAAGAACCTGCACCCTTTTGGCTTCAGACACCAAATTTACATAAAAGTGGCAAGGTGGGAGAAACAAACCTGATGATCTTCATACCACTCTGCTGTTTGGGATAATAAGGCTTTGATGTTGCATTGCACCTGTATGCCCAAATTCCACCACAGAAGTAGGTGGCGAATTGGCCAGTTTTCTCTGAGGCTTCAGTTTCACTCTGAGGTACTAAGAAACGTGCCGCCTTCACCAAATGAGCATGAACCTGGTAGAATAGATACGGGAACGCTTAGCTTAGCCAATCTGGTTAACTCTATACATTGCAGTCTTAAATGCAACCTCACAAGAACAGGCAGAAGAGAAAGCATTTCAGTGAAGCAAAGAATCCTTCTGTGGTCTGCCTTCAATACATTACCTGGTTAGAGACGTGAAGATTAACTTAATTTCAGACCCACAGAAGTAGTGTAAGGAACAGAGAATGTGCTGATCTTTGGAAAAACCCTGTGCCTAAATGTTCATACACCTAAAGGAAAGTGATCTTCAGAGCTCAGATGAGGAGCACATCTGGAGGAGCGCTCTTCAGCTGCCCTCAGTATAACCAGTACTTTGTAGTGGTGTGAATGTTTCAACTGGGGATCAGCCATCCTTTAATTATCACTCTGAAAGTCGGCCCTTTGGATATCACCCATTACATTCTTCCGTTGAAGAGTCCCAATTCTATTTCCCTTTTCCTATTTTGATCTTATTTTGGCTATTATAATAAAGGCCATTTATGTCGTGTGTGTGCCCCCCCCCCCCCCCCATGTTTTGTATCCCTAGAGTAACAGAAATCATAATTTTCTGTGTCCTCTCACCTCTGCAACTGATAAATGAATTTTGTATCCCAGAGTATGTTAAGAGTGGTCTTTGTGGCACCTTCTTTCAAGAAGAACAAAAAGAAACTGGTCATTCTCGAAATAGTAAATTCCAATGAGAGGGAATGTAATGACCGTTATTTATCTCTGTACTGGAGAAACTGAGATGCCAGGGACTCAGCATCCCCTTCATGCCACAAGATGCTGATAAAAAAATGGTAGTGGACTTCAAGGACTTCAAGAGACAGGTCTTTTAGTCTAGCATCTCTAAGCTTAGATCATATATTTGGGTATTACAGGTCATATTTTTTAAAAGTACCTGCTTAATCACCAAAGAGTTGACAGCAAAGAGCATAAAGAATAAAAGTTGTGAATATATCCTAACCTTTCAGTTCTATTTTAAATAAGTAGAGGAGAAATAAAGGTGCTGTATATTCAACAGAAACTTATTAAATCCATATAATGGGTTGAAAGTACACGTTATTTTAACTGTTCTCTAAAAGGCTAACAGAGTCACAGATGTTGAACTCCTTTGGCTGTGCATCTGTTCATAAAATCATGTTAGTTTAGGGTATCAGGTAGTACTCCCCAGGGTCTTGACTGAAACAGAAAACAACCTGTAGTGTCTGCTCATGCAGCTTCGGTCACTACTGGAGAATTCTGTTGATTATTTTAAAATTAGGACAGTCCAAAGGTAAGGCTTACCAGTATTGTAAAAGGGAACAGATTTAGTCTCCTAAAGATGTGGTGGTTTGGTATAAACAGTTGTCACGATGTGATAACCCGTGTGTCTCCTTTGCAGGGGAGGAGCTGTGCACCGGCCTCATTTCGGGCTGTTCTTTGGACTGTTCCTTCGGCTTCCAGACTGATGTCCACAACTGTGAGATCTGTCAGTGCCGACCACGGCCTAAGAAGTGCAAACCCATTGAATGTGACAAGTACTGTCCCTTTGGATACTTGTACGTATTCTTACTCTGAAAGCGTATTTAATACTATCCCTGTACATACTGAAAATATGAAAAATCCAGGCATGCGTACTTGGGTTTACTTTGTGGCAAAGCAGAGGGAAGTGTAGGAAAATAGAAATGTCAGTTCTTGATGTGAGATTGAAGTATTCTTCAAAATGGATTTTGATTAACAGATTAAGAAACAGCAACTAAGAAAACAGCGGCAGATTATAAAAGCAAAGGAGTGCTTAAATTTTTTTGGAGAACATTTGACAAACAAGATGAAAAAGCTGCTTACAAGTCATGTCTCTTGCATGTGGCTTTTTGAAATTCTGTTTGCCTGTTCTGCTGTGATACCCTTTTATTTTATAGCCCATTTATTTTGTTCAAATTATTTTCTAGTATTTCAAGGTGTTTTTCAATGTTGATATGACAGCAGACTAGTTTTAGTTAGACATTTGTGATAGTTACTTTACAGGATTTGTGAAGAACAGTACTGTCTCTTATCTAAGTTTTTGTAATTCTTAAAAACCTGTACTGTTGGCTGGACTCCTTTCTCCATAAAAGGAAAGAATTGCAGTATTTATTCATTTATGGAACAGCTGGTGAAAACTGGGCAGATGTTTTGTCATGTAGAAATGTCTTCATAATTATTCTGGTGGCTTTTATATATATATATATATCACCAATACATATTATTTTTTGGTAGGTCTATTCCATGTTATTGCCTGCTTTTCATAACAGTTTAATTTCTACCTCATGACAGCTGATCTTCAGATAATGCTCATTTGTAATTTGGTTTTTTAGGATTTGTAATGAAGTTTACTAATGTTGCAACTCAATGTTTGATACTAACACTCCTTTAATTTCTGGTTCACTTCAGAGTTCTGTTTCACACTTGTTAATAAATGCTGCAGGTTTTTACAACAGTAATCTTAGGGTAGTATTAGAAAAGTATATAATTATATATATCTTATATAAAATATAAGAAAAGTAGTCCTTTTCTTAATATGTGGGTTTAATTAACTACGGAGAAATCAAAATATGGTAGATCCCAAATGATCAGAAGATTCATAGATTTTAGAAAAATAGAAATCAAGCTGTAACATAGTGACATTCTCACAGATTAGTCAGCTCTGCTCATGGATGGTGCCAGTGACCAATTTATATTCTCTCTGGTTGTGCTTCCAAAGTAAAAACACAAGGAAAAATGAAGAAAAAGAAAAAAAAGGAGGGTACCAGCTGTACACCTTCCTTTATTCTTCATGCTATTTTTAGCCATAAAGTCATATTCTACTTCCATGAATATGCTAGTTGAACTCCCACTTATTGCCCATACAAGTTGTGCGTTGTGCATGGTGCTGAACTGTGTGTGTGTGACTGGCAGTAATGTTCTTGATTTAAGTCTACCTCATTCATGACCAGACCATGTATAACTGCTAAAAACTATAGTATTTTCTTTGGTCCTCTTTTCTTCCTTAGCTTTCAGTAAAGATGAACCCCTTACTACTTCTTACATATATTTTTACTCTGCAACTTCTGATTTTTACTTTCTTTCCTTAAGTAAAGGTTTCTCTTTACTGTTGTCATTTATGCTACTTTTTAGTATTGTTCAGTTTGCAGTGACATAGGCTGTTCCATGTGAACTGAATTAATAAGCTTTGATTCATTCAGAAATTTGTTACGTGGTTCGACGGGTCTGACTTCCATGGTGTGTGTGTCTCATGAACTGTGGCTTAACTGGTCTTCTAAAGAAAGTTGTGAGCAAAGATGAGGAAGAGCTTTACGTGTAATTGGAAGATGACCCTCAGGTTGCAGTGAATTTGACCTGTGATATTAAGTTATACTCTGACACAACAGTATAAATCATCAAGAATACCTTTTTGAACAACACTCCCAAAAAAATCTGAAATCATTCTATTGGCCTTCTCTTGTTGCACTTCATGTGAGATGTGCCTGCATTATTGTGAAAGTCCTTAAAGGAGAAATCTCTAAAAATGAGAAAGAGAAGAACCCAAGAATGGAGCCTAATATACTTTGCACCTTAATAAATTGATTTTCTGTGTTTGAGTGCAGTCCTCTTGACCTTCAGAGTCCTGTAGTTTGTTTGATCTATGAGAATCATCCTGCTAAGACTGGTGCCTAAGCACTTTAGGTGATTATTGTTCATAAATCTTTGGTATGTGTCAGTAGTAATCTAGCTGACTGTATGGGGAAATCTAAAGGTGTCCGTGCCATCACCTTCAATGTGGACATACCTGAAGCTTGCATTGATGCTGTCTGTCAACCCAGAAATGCTTCAGTCTTCTGAATGAAAATCAAAGAGGACTGAAGAGAAAAAAGATAGATGGACCTAGCTTTATATAAAGAAATCGATCAAATCATTCATTTTGCTGGAATGCTTTTCTGTAATAAAGAACTCATGTCTCAGTTTCTGAGAAGGATAGGAAAAGGCCAATGAGTATTGTCCATGAGCGGCAAGAGCACTTTAAACACAGAGATGCTTAGTTGTAGGTGCAAGTATTTTTCAGTGTCGATCATGTGTCAAGGATAATCTGTTAAAGGATACAAATTTGAGGCACAAATCCCAGCGATTTTCTAAACTCGTGAAGGAAGCAGCCAGTGTCTGAGAAATTGTGTGATACTGTCACATAGGAGTTGAAAAAATTTAGAAAAATAGTAAGGTTTACGATGTTGAAGAAGATAATAAGACAGGCTTCATTTCCTAGATTTACTGGTCTTTGTACACCTGAGGGAGACTAAAATTACAGAGTAATACCCTTCAAAATGGAAACTCAGATCTTCTAAAATGGAAAGTATCTGGAATTTAGTGAAAAAGAAGAAAAATGGTGAACAAGTTAAAGTTTAGAAGTGTAAATATTGAATCTTGCCATTTGCAGTTATTGATTTAAAGTCCTAGACATGATAAAAATGACACCTTGATCAGACATTGATTCCCAGCGTATCGGATGGGGACCATATAGTGACTTGCCCAGGCACTCCCCAGTCCAAGGCACGCTGCCTGCCCCACCATGCCGTACCCCATCCGGAGTGGCCCTGGGAGGTTGGTGAAAACATCGCTCAGGTCAGGACTGCTCCATGGGCTAGCACTGAACCACATGATTTGTCTTCAAATAGAAAGCATTATAAAAAAGATAATGTGCAGCTTCTCACAGAATTACAGTGTTTGTTAGAAAGAGTAGTAATTTCTAGCCTGTATGCATGACTTATTTAGTGTATTGACCTACAGAGGAAAACTGCAGATTTCTGTATGTGTTTTCTGCAGTTAGAGAAGCTGAAATGCACTCTTCTCTCTCTCCTTTTTTTTTTGAACTAAAGTGTACATAAAACAGTTGTATTAGAAAATCTGTGTGAACTATATAGCAAAAGCATTTTATAAATGACAGCAAATATTAATGGGCATAGTGTGGTAGCTGGGAGTAAGATAAAGATGTTTGAAAAATAAGCTGATTTCAAGCTGGTGCTAGTGTTTCAGGAACCCTGTCTTTGGGATGATCGTTCCCTTCCATTTTTTTACATCTGAAAAAAACTGAACTTCAGACTTCTTTTTTGAGCTAAATGGAAAATAATCTTCGATGTAAATTCTGGTTTAAAATGTAGTATGTAATCTAATTACACGCAATGCTTGGCTGCTGTTTTTGAATGCTGAGTGTTTAGTAAGTCTTAAGACGATTATAAAAACCAACAAAACTACTAAGCATTGGAAATGAGCACCCTAATCTTGTCACTGTCTATAACATACACGAATAATTGTCTGAATTAAATTAATAACATTTAAATATAACTATGTGTGTAACAGTTCATAGTATGAAGAGCTAAAATTGTGGTAAGAACTACTTTAAGATCATTTCCCATAAAGCCTTACTTTGCTGCCAAAATTATTTAGATTTGCAGTTGTACAGTACATTTGTTTGGTTCTTTACTGTTACCATGCCAGTTTCTTTTCTAAACTAGCAAGCCTTATGTGACTTACAAGCCTTTTATGACCATCAAAAGTGTGGGATGTAATGAAAGACAAATCTCTCTTTTAATGTAAAACTTTGGTTACAAATAGGACACTAAAGGAGCAAGCATTAAAAGTATATTAGAGAGTGAAAAGTTAAGGAGTAATCAGCATGGGGGGCGGGTGTTTGCTTTTTTAAAAAATAACTGTTAGAGCTTAGTAACTGGAAAATCTGAGTTTGTGCACCTTTAAAGAAACCAAGGACTTTTCAGAATTGTCTGAAACAAACTGCTCAATAGGTTTCACTGTTTGAAGACTCTACACATTAATGGAAAGAAGCATTTCTTTTCTTATGAAAAGTGCTGTGTTTGCAGAGGTTTAGGAGGAAAAAACAGATGGATAGGAGGAGAGAATGTCTTCCATTCTCCGTCCTACAGTATGACGATGTGTTTTCCTCAGCCTTTTAATTAAAAGTTAAATTTTTCTAGATTTTGAAGTCAGGCTTCCTAGAGATTTACATACTTTATTTCTTCTCTATGCCTCTAGGTGTTCTTCTTTAACTTCCCACATTTTGTCTTTTGTTTGGGGCTGGGAGGGTTGTGTGTGCATTTAATACTGTATTATTCAATGAGGGATCTGTCAAGTTTCCCGATAAATGTTTCCCAATTTTAATGAGTTACCTCATTAGAGCACTATTTTTGTGAGCAGACTTGTGAAAATCATTTATTGGGGTTTTTTTCCCCTCAGTGTCTTGAACTTCTTCATTTGAAAGACACAGAAAATTACTCTTATCTGTATATGACAAGAAATAGTACAGCTATGCCTAAAGTTTAAAACATTATCTGTCTTCCTGAAAAAAAGACAAACATATTCAGTATAGGATTCTCAGAATCTGAAGAGATGCTTTCAGGTGGTGCTCTAGACTCCTGCCTAGATTCACTTGGAAGCTTGGGAAGCATTTGTGTTCTTGCTTCTCTGTACTCTGCTGAAAAGTTCTCTGGTTGTCTGTGTTTCAAAATTTGTTGCTGTGAGGCTTCTACCTTTTTTTATATGGGTTACTGGCATTCCATGTGCTAGTTTTCAGGTAAGCTTTGTGTCTGTTTACTTTTTCGGGAAACATTTGTAGTTTTAATACACAAGAGAGGGAATCTACTGTACTTGTTGTTGGAGGAAAAAAGTTAGCAATAATTTTGTCTTATAAAAGCGCAGTCATTTTAACTGATTCCTACCTACCCCTCCAACTTCTTCACAGTTTTAGAAGTTTTTCTTTCTACATTTTCTCTTGAAAAAAGGATTTTTCATCTGTAGTAATCACAAGCACGTATGTCTATATTATGTGCTATGGCTTGAAAGTGAAATGCAGAGATTTTGCCAGCCATGTGGAGGAGGGAGCACATGCCAGGGATGGAGACCTGTACACCCCACAGACCTGCTGAACATCAGGGTGACAGTTAATGATAATTTTCTTTACTTGATCAGTTAACTTCTTTAGGGGATGCTTTTGCTTTAAAGATACGACATGTAAAAGTAACCTGCTGACCTTTTACAAATTATTTTGGTTATCTAGGAAGAACAAGCATGGCTGTGAAATCTGTCGGTGTAAGAAGTGCCCAGACCTGCCTTGTGGTAAAATCTGTCCGATGGGCTTCCAGCAGAACAATCACGGCTGTGTTATCTGCAAGTGCAGAGGTATGTGCGAGTGCATTACCACCTCTAATTACAACTAGTTTTCAAAGCAGTTGGAATCTAGAGCAAAAGAAAAGGAATACTGCACAGAATACGTAGGAATTGAAATACAGTAACTGGTGGGGGAGTCGGTTCAGCTTTGCTCAAAGGAGTGTATTATTTTGCAGGTGTTATTATCTGTGTTCATCTGGGCATCAACAGAAAGCCTCAGCTCTGCTTCCATCTCCCATTACAAAGTCAGAAAAATCAGTTTGTTATCATTAATAAAAATTAGATCAGGCTTTTAGTAAGTAACTACTAGCAGTAAGCTAGGTTGGGTATTTTTTTTCAGTAGCACTGTTCATCTTAACTTTTTCGCCATCATCTTTTCTTTACAAACTCAACTTTTTGGATTTGATAGATGCCCTGTACACCACGTAAAATTAGAGTGCTGTTTCTTGGACAGTTTTCAGGCGGTCTTGAGAAACAATGAGCAGAGAAAGCGCTTACCCAGGAGAAAGCACTGGGTATTCTAAAGCTAAAGATTTCACACGTGCCATATCCCAAACTTGAAACCACCAAATTTGAGGTAGAGACTGAAATATGATGTTCATTGGTTGTCTGCTTTAGTTTTGTGCTGCTTTCAACATGTCTCTCTTTTAAGATATTTTCAGTTTGTGTTTTGTATTAGTCTGGGTATCAGACTTCCTTCATTGCTCACCTCCGTGTGTTGCATTTAATAACTTCGTTTGTCCTCAGGCTTTCTCTGATCCTAACTGCTCTTTCATGCTTATTTTCTTTGATTCTTACTTGTGTGGTTTGATTTCTAGCTATAGGCAAAGAAGTTTGAGTATTTTCCCACTGTTTTGTGTAATAACTCCAGTCTTAACTTTTTTAGCAGCTATTCCGATGCATATTAAGAAATGATAATACGTTAGAAGATAAGACAAGCTATGGGAACATGAGACTGGAAGAAGGTGTATGAGTTCCTGAAGTCACTGTCCTCTAGTTGGAGGCAAACTTGCAATCATAGAAATCAGAAGGACAGGGCTGGGGTAGTTTTCTGGAAGAGTCCATTTCTCTGCCCTCACATAAAATAGAGTGTATCTGGATAATCCTTGACAGATGTTTGTCTAAGATTTAATTTATTAAGAATCTCCACTCTCAAAACGAAACAAAACAAAACCTCTAAAATAATGTTTTCCAGTGTTTACCAATATGTGACATTTTAAAATAAATTTTCTAATATTTGTGTCTCCCTTTCTATAAATTGCACCATTTACTTCTTGTCCTAACTCAGCAGACGTAGGGAACAGCTAAGCATCATTCCCTTTTGAATTTTTGCAATATCTAAGAGGTTGCAACTGGAGCTCCCCAAACATTTTTTGAGATTTTTTCCTAGGTCAAATAAACCCAGTTATTTTAGTCTCCCATTACACTTCAGAAACTGCATATTGTACTTCAGCGGTAGCAAAAACTTCAAACTAGTAGAGATAGTAGCACTGCATTTAAATTTACAGTGGTCCTGTACTTGTATCTTATATTGAACTTGCCTTCCCTGCAGTGATATCACATTACTGACTCATTTTTACTTGTGAGCTACTGTAATCCCAGATCTTTTCATACCTCTAGTTATCCAGTTATTCCCATTTTGTATTTGGGCCCTTGGTTTCTGAAGTATTTCCTTTTATACTAATTTTAATTAAAAAATGAAAAGTGAAAACAATTTTGGGTTGTGAAGTTAATTTTGAATAGTTTACTATATGCTTGGCTTGTTTCTCAAAATTTTGGAAGCTATTTTAGAATATTTCAAGGGAAAAAAAGATCAATTGCATCAGATACTTTATTTATTAAGGAAGGGGAAGGGTATGACCATCTAAGACACTTGTGTGTCAATCATTTTAAACTAGGACAGTATTTCAGTGATACTAACTCAAATAGGAATTAATATTTACTCTGATAGTAAAATACAAAAATGCAGTAACTGAATGTCAGTTTTTTTCATAGTATTTCTGTTTGTGCAATGGGATGAAGTTTGTTTTAAGAACTATTTTATCCTTATGCCATGGCTTTTTAATTCACAAAAGGATATACTAATGTAGTTTCTGTATATTGGGTTCTCATTCTGATAACATGCATCAAACTTTATACCATCTGCCTACCTTTAATAGATCTGCCACAGCTGAAGAAGTGCTGACCCACAACATTAGCAACAAACAAACAAAACCAAAAAAACCCACCCTTACTAAAATGACATATAAACATGACTACTTTTCATACTACATCCTTTTTTAAAAGGAAAATGAAATAAGCGACTTAATAGAAATAGCCTTATTTACAGATGTGTCAGCAGAACATGGTTGACATACCACTGAAAACAAGTCAGTTCACTGACAAACTGATCCTAAATCCTTCACTATCATAATGATGTGGGTGAGGGAGTGCTGGGCTCTGACTTTACTCTGCTGATTAAGAAAGAATGTATTGAGGCTGATTCCTGCAGCACTTAAATACCCCTTAAGAGAGAAATGAGACTTTATCCTCCTTAGACCAACTGCTTGTGTGTTCTGGCTGAGTGCAAGTAATGCAGCAGTCCAGTGCTGCAGTCTCATCTCAGTAAAAACTAGGAATGAGGGATAAAATTGTCAAAGCACTTACCTTCCAGACATCTCATTTACCATAGTAATATAAACAAATAATTTCTTGTAGGTGAGTGTTTTATGAAATATTTCCAGTATCTAGTATGACCCTGTTAGAACTTGCTTGTAATTTTTTGTCATTCATGATAAAAGACCATCCTTAGCTCTTGTAAATGCTTTTATATTCTACTTGCTATCAGATACGCACATTATAGATAATCTAATACACTGTAAAATTTAATGGTTTCATTTTAAATATGCTTTGTGCTTCGTTCTGTTTCCCTCCATTGCATTTCTTTTTTTTCTTAAATTACTTAGTGGGTTTTGCATTTCTGTATGATTAAAAAACAGTATAGGTATGCAGAAAGAAGTGAAAATATTTTCCAGGGAAATACATTCTAGTACATCCTGCCATCCCCTCCAGTATACCTTTTAACTGTTTCATGTGTGTTGTCACTTTATTTCTAAGTATAAATGATAGAATTATTATTCACTTGGTCTTAAATGTGCTTTAAAAATAAATGCAATCCAGGCATGAAAGTTGGTGTCGTTTTTTCCTAAGCAACATACTCTTACCAGGAAACTTCATTTTCCTTTGATTTTGTGCAGAGGCAACTGCTTCTCTTATGCCTCCCGTTAAAACAGGCTCTTGCCTGTCAATGGATGGGCGCCGACATGAGAACGAGGAGAGCTGGCACGATGGCTGCAGGGAATGTTACTGTCACAATGGACGGGAAATGTGTGCCCTGATCACCTGCCCTGTTCCTAATTGTGGCAACCCCACCATACATCCAGGGCAGTGTTGCCCATCATGTCCAGGTACCGTGCTTGTTTCTCTATGCTTTGTAATCAGGTTTCATTTTACATGTGTTCTGTTTCCTAGTACATGAAGATAATCTCATGCATCGTTCAGCAATAGGTATACATGAAGGTTTCTATGCCCAAATATAACATGATGAGTGTCTTTCATTGAGATTTCAGATGTGAAAAATGGGAACTTAACTATTTAAAGCACGTGCATGTTGTGGGTGCTTACATGTTAATCTCTGACACATTGAAATCTTTAAAGTAGAAAAACTTTCTGGTCTATATTAGCTATGATAGAAAATTCATACTCATATACAATTTTGTTACCTATATTAGCAAGTATTATAATAAGCCATTGCATTTTCTTTTTTTTAATTTGGAGTTTTATTAAAATTCATCTCCTGATGTATGTTTCACAAGCCCTCAGAGGAGTACATATTTGAACAGACTTCTTAAGTAATTGAACATCATAATTCTCTGTTCTGAGGGAAGGCTCCTGTGCCACCAGCAGTAGAAGATTATTTCAATACTTTCAGTGGGAAGGTAGTGTACAATTAATGCTGCATTTCAGTACATTTTTAATAAGTGTTAATGTGAAAAACATCTATGAAAGATGTTAAAGAGTGTGAGTAGAGTGTAAGATTCATGCCCTCTGTCTTCAGAATGATTCCTACAATATTTTTTCTGCGAAACAGATTCTTTTGTAATACAGTGATACTGTCTGTGACTTTATTGGAAGTCATGTTACCAGTAGGAACAACCAGGCTCATGATACTACTATAAATAGCAAAATGGTAAGACAGCACTGGCAGGGTATAAGCAATTACGAACTGTTTCAAATTCTTTGTAAGGAACGGGAAATCCTGGGGGCAAAATAAGCAGCCAGAGCCTGTTTCTAAAAGTGACAGAGAAGAGTGTATCGTCCCTAGCACCTAAGGTAACTAATCTCTTTAGATTCCTTAGACAAATGGTGATCTCCAATCTAGTTCACCTTGTGATAACTGGAAAAACATAGTTCCCAAAAAGGTGGGAGACTCCAAAAGGTCTGCCTCCCTTCCAGCCTTTTTCAGCCTGCACCAGTCTCCTCCCCTTAGCGTCAAGGCTGGGGCTGTGGTTCCTGTGGTTCCATGGCCAGCTGTGGTGTTGCTTTTGGCACTGGCTTTCAAGGAGCCAAAGCTATTTTAAATACTAAGTAATTTAGCAGTGCTCACTGAGGCCAGGCTCTTAGTGCTTAGCATCTTAGTAAAGAAAACCATTAATGAATTTTTTAGCTGAGATGGAAACACTAAGGAGGATAATCCCATCAGTTACCCACACTAGGGGAACAATCCCTCGCTCACTATCTTCTCTTCTGTTATTGAGTTTCTGGCTAGTCTGACAGGGAATTTAGAGATCATGTTTAAAGGGAACCTTAGTGTTTTATCAGCTTAGAGCACATTTTTTTGCCACAGCAGTGTGCCATGTTGGTCTGTATGCATCCCATCAGATATTGTCTTTCTTTCCTCCAGCTCCCCACACACAAGCACATCCAGTCTGTTTTAAATAATCCAGTTCTCTGCCCTGTGAAACCTCGAGCAGGGGGAGAAAACAAAACAACAAAAAGATTCAATGGCAAATATTGTTCTAGGAGGAGCAGCCAAACAGCAAATAATAAATACAGAATATCGTATTCCTAAAGTCATGTTACTAGACAGGGATGTTATTTTCCACTTGCACTAGCTGGAATTCAGGGCTGCACAGAAGTTGCTGTTGGAGTACCTGCAGCAGTCACTCACCTTTCACAATAATTTGTGTATTATTGTAGGGGATGGTATACTTCATATGGATGGGCACAGGTTAGCGTGTCAGTCTGGCGTTACATACTCATTCAAGATTCAAAATAAAAAATGTAGGTTGGTTGTTCCGGTTCCAGCAATTCTGTTGTTAGGTCTCCAAGACTTATTCCTGATTTCACTCTATTATCAGCATACTTGTGCACAGTGATTTACCTAACACATACAGAGCACCTCAGAGCATTCAAATAAGCGTAATGTTAATTTTGGTCTTTTGGAAGCACCAGTGGTTAGTTACATTGTGTACAGAGAATGAGTTTGGGTAAATCCATTCATAAGCCCAATGTTCATGGAAGAAACATCAGTATGAGATTATCTTCCTATGCTATACATTTCTTGTGGATGAGATCAGTGTCTGATTCTGAGCATCAGCAATGTTGGTCTCTAGTATAAAAGAGCAATTGCTTACCCAGTAGTGCCCATTCCCTTGAGGTATAATGTCTGCACACGTTTCTCTGATGTCTTTCCTGCTTTCGAGTACTGGTCACCTTAGCTTCTGTGTTAGCAAAGCCATACTTGGTGTAAACTCTTACAATGCAAGGGCAGACACAGCATTTTTTAAGTGATTGCATATCTAAGTGCTTGAATTAATATGGCCAAGTTAGTCCCAGTGTGGTTTTCTTTCCCCACTGAGGTTTTATATTTGTTAGAAATGTACTTCTGATTTTATTTTGCAATGTATTGATTCCCCGCTGATGTTAAATAAATATCGAGGCTTTCAGTAGGCAGGAATGCAGTTTGGAATTGTGAGACTGTGAACATATCACTCGAATGTGTCTGGCATAGGGATATTGAAATGATCAGCAATCCTGATGTACTGAGTTTTGAATTGCACTTTAACTGATCAAGAGGGAAGTGGCAGCTCTCGAGGTAATTTTTCAGACTGAACAAAAAGTTAGTTTTCAACAGAGCAAGGTATACCTTGACTGCTGCAACGTTCATTTTAATTGTGTTTCTGTATATTAAGAGATTTAAGTGGGCTGTCGCAATGCTTTTGAAAAGCTCCAGGTTTCTTGTAGGATTTAGAAAGCCATTAACTGCTAGTGTTTTGCAGAGCCACGCTGTCCAGAAAGCATGTATTTGTTTGGCTAGTTGCTCCTTCAGAAATATTGTAGCAATTGAGTTGCAGTGATACATCAGTATCCATGCAGCAAAGGGACCAGTAGGCGATACTGTATGTACAGCAGTACTATGTGGTTACGCTTTTATGATTATGAACAGTGTATGAGCTGTAGTAAAACAGGCCTGTGACTGCAGAGAACTAAATGTGAAGGAGATGACTCAGAAAATTTCCAGATAAGAATTAGTATTGCTTTTGCCATGTTAGGATGCTATGCTATAAAATGTAACATATTGTTCCAGCTGAAATAAAAACCAAACAGTGACAAGGCAGCGGACCAGCTATCTCACTTCAGGTAAATGCTGCTGGCTGCTGAATCACATACATAGTTCATAAATGTAAGCAATAGGAAAAGCATAGCATAAGCAAATAAATGAAAGATAAAATAATTCCCTGGAAAAAGAAATGTGCGAGTACTTTGTGAATGGAGTATGATCGGCCAGAGTCGGGATCCTTGAGTTCTACTGATCATTCTCCAGAAATGAAAACAAGTAATTGAGTGGTGTGTCTTCTGCACGGCAATGCTGTGGAGCACAGGGCAGAAACACCATTCTCCAGGCAGGTACAGCAGTGCTGCCGATGTGGGGCGAAGCACGTGCACTTTGTGAGCCTTGGCCTGCCTAAATGACTAGAAGAGGAGCAGCTGTCCATTTAACTTTACTGTCCTTAACAAGATACTTGCATTAGGATGATTTTCACATTAAGCGTCTTTATAATTGAGTAGAAGAGAGGGACCTTCAGAAGGTGGTTTAGAGATGTAGTGTTGTTACCTGGAAGCCACTTTCTCTTCCCCTCCGTTCACAGCACAGGGAACCTGAGGCAGCTCAGTTCTGAGTAGGCCCCTTAGTTGTCCAGTGTTACCTGGGTTGAATTCAGGCTGAAGGACAACATCACTTAGAGGCCTGAAGCTTCATGTTGCAGCACGTAGCTTTCAAACTCATGGCTTCTGCAGCTGAATAAAACATGCTGTGTGAGGCATCTCGGTTCCTATACACAGTGCATGGAAAAAGCTGGTGGACTCACTCCAGATCCAAAGCAACTGCATGTTAAGCAGGCAACTAGTATTGCCCTCAGTGCCCCTTATGTGGGAGTGGGCTGCTGATGCATTTTAAGCAGGCTGTGAGGATGCAGTTCGTGCCATAACCTTTTCTTGATTTTAAGTGCTTGAACACTTCCAAAGTGCAGGACAGGTTTCTTTTTTCTTTTAAAACACCAAGAGGTAAAAAGAGTTCCCCCATTTTTTCAGTACCCCTGTGGCTAGAGGACACTCATGCTGAACAGGGAAACAGCTTCAGTTCCTTTCTTAACTTGAAGGAGGTCAAATCTGTGCTCTAAACTGCCAGGTTAGAGGCTGGTGGATCTTTTAGCCAGGGCTGTAGAGGTAATGTAATTAATTTTTCAGAAAGGAATTAAGGTTCATTTGGTGAGATACAGTCACTGGAAATATGAGTCTACACACCCTAGCATCTCCTTAGGTCCAGTTTTTATTTCAAAGACTGCAGATTTCTTTTTTTTTTTTAATTATTTAATTATTTTTTTAATGGAACGAAGCACTGAAGCACTTCCACCAGTGTTAAGTGCTTCCTGTTTCTAGGAGTTTGGGTAGGGGGTTCTGTGTTTAATCTGGCACCAAATGCTACAGACATGTATCACTCAGGAAACTTTAAGACAGACAGTTGAGTCTGGACTTTCTAAATCCCATGTGAAAAGCATACCTATCCATCCTTTCAGGAATTGCACTTAACGCTTATATTTAGCAGTTAAGAAACTGTCCAATGAGTACAGTTTTTCAGAAAATGACAGGTGTCTCTTCGAATTCCTGTGTCACTGGTTGGTTTGATTTTTTTCTGAAATGCAAGGAATGCTTCAAGACTGATTCTCAAATTGTTTCTTGTTTATATTTTTCCCTTCTTCCATGAGATGCAGGTGACAAAGTCAAAAGTGACATAAAATTGAAAGAGCTTCATTAAGAATATATTTGTAGCTGGTTTTGTTACTCCTAGTATTGTCAAGAATAACAGACATTACTAATCTTGGGTACATTTGTTAATCATTAGAGTCACAGTTGATTTTGCCTGTCTTCTAATTCTGTTTTTCCCAGATGAAATCATTGTGCAGAAGCCAGAGCTCACTAGTCCATCAATCTGTCATGCTCCTGGTGGGGAATACTTTGTAGAAGGAGAGACATGGAATATTGATTCTTGCACGCAATGTACGTGCCACAGTGGACGTGTCCTGTGTGAGACCGAAGTCTGTCCACCTCTTCTTTGTCAAAACCCCACCCGCACACAGGACTCCTGCTGTCCACAGTGCCCAGGTATATACTGACAACCAGAGTCCTTTCATCACAGTCCTTTCTTGATCTGAGAATGTAAGATGTGAATATTGAATGTTTTGCTATGAGCACAGCTGGTTGTGGTGGTGCCTTTGTTCTTCAGCGGTTTGGAGTGAGAGCCTGCAGTCCTCTATTTCAACTGCAAAACTGGACCGTGTGCAAGAGATTATCTTACATGTAAAGGGGGTTGTGGCCCTGGAGTTTGAACATCTTTTAAGACAATCTAATAATGTAGGGGTTGCATGAGAATCAGAATCCTTAGTTGGAAGATCTTTGAAATATGCACTGGCTCATTTATGGAAGCATGCAGGATTAGAGAAACTTCGAAAGTATTGAAAGTAATCAAAGTGCTAGGCATATACAGACTTGTTTGTTTTCCTTTCTACATGCCTTGTTTTTTATGAACCATGTTGTTACTATCTTGTCTATTTGGGATTTGGTCTCAGAAATACTTCTGTTTGCTTTTACCTTCACCTGGTATGATCTGAGAGTGACTTGAAGGCAACTGAGTAATATCAAAGCATTCCAGCCCAGCAGGTGTGCCAGATTTTTCCTAGACTGCCTCACAGTGTCAGGAAGGGTAACAGAATTTTCTTTCCCCTGAGGAAAGAGATGCAATTATAAGTGCACGTGAATTCCTATTTTACATAGCAAATGGGGGAGTTTAGTGTACTGGAAATGTAGTCCAAACCTGTGAACGGTATATAAACTTGCTGTGAAAATACTTGTCTTCATTAAAAACAAAATCTAAAAAATTTTACTTTAGGAAAAAAAAAAGTTAGGTTTTGCCATTTCTTCTACAGGGTGTTTGTTGGGGTTTTGATTTGGTTTGGTTTTGGGTTTTTTTTCTGAGAAAATATTTTCAGTGAAAAAGCTAGTTCTCCTGGCTTCCCTTTTTCTCGTTATTAATAACAGCAACATTTGCTTAACTTCAAAACGCTGTTTGAAGGAGCTGATCTTTTCTCACTGGCTATATAAGGAGCTTGGTCTCATAACTTATGCAGTTAGATTGAGAGCCTGCCCTGAGTGCCCTTATGAATCCTTTCAATTTTTTTTTCTTCTTCTCCTTTTCTTACATGTTCTCTGCACATACAGTCATATATTTCTTGATCTATAATATTTATTAAGATACAGCTTCATTGCAGAAATATGTCTCTTCCATGTGTGGGCATGAGAATTAAAGCAGGCCCATCGGCATCAAGCTGAAGCCCAATCAAGTTCCATTTGTTTCTCAACAGTTCATAATTAGCTTGTGTAAGTCCGCTAGCAAAGGTTGACAGCAGCATAATAGCTTTTCACTTTGCATCATTCAAGGATTTGAACTGACGTTGCAGAAGCTGGGATTCAAGTTTTAGATTTAAGTTTTAAATTCAGCTGCTTCTGATGGCGATTGTTTTTCACTTTGCTGTTCTTTTTTCTTTCCTTTTCTTTTTTTCTTTAAGTAAACTCAGTAAAGGTCTACATAAACTTTGTTCTTGAGCACATCATGAGATCCTTATCGCATGAAGTACTGAAGAGGCATAATGCTCTGTCCTAGTTCTTCCGAAGTAGTGAGCCAAATTGTTACAATTCCGTTGTGTTCTTCAAGGGTGAACCTTCTGTAAGGAAATATGAGAGATGTGTCCTACTGTAAGTTAAATAACTTAATCTGTTTATATTTACAGATGAGCCTCTTCAGCCCTCTTCATCAAGCAATGAGAGCATGCCCAGTTATTGCAAAAATGATGAAGGAGATATTTTTCTGACAGCGGAGTCCTGGAAGCCCAATGTCTGCACTAGCTGCATTTGCATGGACGGTGTGATTAGATGCTACTCTGAGTCTTGCCCACCAGTATCCTGTGAGAGACCGGTGCTGAGAAAGGGACAGTGTTGTCCTTACTGTATTGGTGAGCAAATAAAAATAGTTGATAAATTGCTGTTCCCTTCTTGGGAATAAGAAAAAAGTTTTATTTCCAAATTGAAAAATGTTCTCCCTGTTTTGGGGAGATGCAGTTTGTGCCTCGTGATTTGTCATTTTTAGGTAGAAGTGCACAAAGATGTAAATGTAATTTGTCTACAAGCTTGAAAAGACATCATCCTGAAAATGGTTATGTAACTTACTAGGTGAAAACATTACACAAAAACTGTTTTATTTAAAAGATCTACTAGGTAACACATATGTTACATCAAGATCTATGTGATGATATGAGGAAAACATTAATTACCATTGCATTGTGAAATTTCACTGAAGGGAGAAGTGTTAATAAAGCATCCGAATTAGAATACAGGAAAAAAAAACAGGAAGTTCGCTGAAGATAGTTATAGAAGAGGCGAAATAATATATTTGAGAAAAAATTAGGGAAAACATTTTTTTTAAAAAAAACAATTTTTTAAAAATACTAAAAATGCGTAAAGAATTAAGGGTCGTGCACTAGCTTTGAATTTGGAGTTGAAGTGAATGGTGGATGCTGTAGACAGTGAAAATTGCCAGGCATTTTTAAAGTTGCAGAATTTGAGATTACTGATCACTTTTTCATTGTATTTTGAATAGGAGCATTTATTCACAGATTACTTTTTTGTGAGTTCACAGTAAGTACAAAGGCTGTAGAATGGAAGCTGATAGACAAGAACTTTATAATGCACTTACTGAAATCAAGTCTTAGTAGTATTGTTGGTAAGCATTCAGAGCTTATTATAACCTTCAGTTCCAAACGTAGTAGGGGGAGATACAGTAGAAAAAAATTCAGTAAAAAGGAATATAATAAAATTGACAGGCTTTAGTGTTAATTGAACATGTGAATCAACTTGCCCATCTATAAACAAAACAGTTCTTCATCAGACAGGTGCCAGAAAGGTTGTGAAGTCCTTCAGGTACGTTCCATTGATATAGCTCTTGAAATCTTTAATTCACATTAAAGATAAAAAAATCTTTAATGATAGCTGATACAGTTTTATAGGATATGAAAGGAATTCCATCAAAGAAATGCCTGGAAAGGCTGGAAATTATCAAAATTTCATTTATGCTTGGAACCCTATTTGGATTCCTGATGAGGACGCTTTGCGGGGAAAATACCATGTTATCCTATTATTACTTTCTGATCATGGTTTGTCTACAAACTGGGGAAGATTTAAAGTTTCTTTGACAACTGTCTTTCTGCAGGCTTTTCTTCCAGTGATTGACTTTGCCAACCATAAAGATAATTTCAACCCAGAATACATTTTAACCTTAAAAAAAACCACAGTGTATGCAAATGTCAACAATCAGACCTGTAGAGTCAGAACATGAGCCTTAGTACTGTACTGGAGAATTCTTTTTGGGGTAGAGTAAGGGGTACACCACAAGGACTAGTGCCAACAACTACAACAGTAAAACCTCTAGAACTTAGTGCCTACACGTTGCATGTCAGGTTTGCAAATACATACACACAACATGTAGATACGGCTTTAATTAATTTACTTTGAATCTTGCACAATATTGCCAGTACTTAACTGTATGAGCTCTAAAAGCATGGTTTGGTTTTTTTAGTAGCAGCTATAAGAAATACAGAAGCTAGATTTTAATTAGTGCTTCAGATACAAAGACTTTCAATGATGATACTGTAAAAATGTTTTGTATCTAAATAACTGAAATTCATGGAAACAACTTTTTAATTTTTTTTTTACGAAGTACTCTTGCTTATAAGAGGAGTAAGATGATGCTCTTAATTTTTGTCTTCCTGGTTCTTACGGGTTTACTCTTCATTTATTGAGAGCTGTGAAGCACATCTTTGTACAGATTGGTCCTTGCTCCTTTCATGTCATTGTTGATAAAATGTGTAGTAGGCAAATTCTGTGGAAACAGGCCTTCTTCATTTATTGGAATTTCAAACATTCACCAGGGTTTTAGCACTGTGTTCTGCTTCTTTCTAGATCCAGAGCTGGTTAATGCCTAACAAGTTAGTGTAGTTTCAAATTCTAAATTTTACAGGATGCTTTGTTGTTTGTCTGAATCCTCAGATTCAGTCCTGTGTGTTCAACATTCTTCTTTCTTGTGGAAAGAAAGATTAATTTGGAAAGATAACCTTCTACTTTAGAGAGGATAAAGGGATATCTATTTGATTAGAGACAAGATTAGTCTTCTGTGGAAAACAGAGGGAGAGAAAGCAAACAACTGTTTGTTTACCAGATGAGACTGATTTACTGGTGCAGCTAGAGGAAACTGGAGAGAAGACTGATAGAGCTGCACGCAGTCTTCTTTTTTGTGTTTCTTACTGCAAGTCTCTCTTTTTTCCACTGTCCTTAAGCACTTGGTGGTGGTGTGGTGGTGTGGACTTGGTGATCTTAAGGGTCTTTTCCAACCTAAGTGATTCTGTGATGTTGTGATCTTCATCCTGTGCTTCTGCTTGCATAGAGATGGACACCAAAACAGGAGGCACGCACAGGGCAATATTTCCCTAGCACTTAAAAGTTTCTTCTTGAGGTTCAAAGGTGCAACACTGCTATTATGATTTTACCATTGTTCATTCTTCCAAAAAACATTTACTGTTATTAAATAGTAATGTGTTCTCTAAAAACTTGCAAAAGCCTGAGCAAGTTAAAGGACTTTTCCAGCAAAACCAGCTGCTGAGTTGAAGAAGCTGTCCTGAGCAGGGCAAGGTAGCACTTCGGGGGCAAATCAGCCCCGAGTGCACAGGGGGTGCTCAGCTTTAGGGATGCATAAGAGGCCCGCTGAGGCTGTGTGCCTCACCCTCTCCCCAGCCATATCTACTTTCTGACCAACACAGGGCTTCACTGGCTCTATGTGCTAACATGCACATCATCACTGGAAGAACCTACTGTGCTTTCTGCAGCTTGCAGCCACTTTTTCCTCCCGCTCTTTCTTTCCAATTTCCACCCCATATTCACTTACAAAATCTTCTACTTGGAGAATATGTTGTCACTAATTAAAAGCTGTACTGGTGGCCAAATTATTTAATACTTTTTTTTTATTTATATTTGGGAGGTAATTCTAATATTTACATGTTTACATATGTGATCTGTGTGAATGTTAAACCAGTATTTCTCTGACAGCTTAAGAAGGTTACTTTGTGATTTCATTCCTTTACTTCATGCACATGCTTAATCTGCAAATTCATGTCATCAGCAAGTTTCATCATAATAATTTTTGCCTCTTAAATAAAAAAGGCAGCAAGAAGCTAAGATGAAAATGAGGTACTGGTTGGCTTTTGGAGGTTCTGCTGCGTAGTTTTATTTTTAATTATCTATAAAGTGCTATAGCAGCAGAAAACATCCTAGAGTAAGCAATTCATGACTGTCTTCCCAGTGAAGTAGACAGTATACTGCAGACCGTCTAAAAGGCTTGCATAGGATGCAGCATAAGAAAAAATGGTGTATCGAATGCTTAGGCAAAAAATGTCGTCTTTTAAGTGTTTTCCCAAGACCTACTTGCTTCATCAAGTGCAGGTCCCTATCACATACTGTGTCAAAATCTGTCTAAACTATCTGAAAAGTTGTTAGTTTTACAGCTCTCAATCTTTGGGAAAGGTGTTCTGGAACCTCACTTTTTTTCTGAGAGTTAAGATCACACCAATTTCCAATTTATCTAATACTAACCATGAAAAAATGTATTGAGTTTGGTTATTGCCCTTTTTCTGGAGGTTTCCATTGATGTGGTTACAGGGAATGATCAGATTGGTTTTGAATCTGTTTTATCACAATAAATAGTCTAAGCACTTCTAGTTATGTCACCTGAGAGTTACTTCATCCTTCTTGGCATCCTGCCTGATCTCTTCTTCAAGTATTCCGGTTCGAGTTCATCTTCCTTTAACCTTGGTATTTAAAAACGTAGGAAGTTTGGGTTTTTTTCTTTGTTAAATAGGATTTACTCGGAAACAAGGAGGAGATGGCAGTCTCAGACAGTCAAACATAAATCAGTTTTTCCTAATTTTCACAGCAGTTCTGATACCATCATTTCATGTCCCAGTCATCCATCCTCCAGTCTCTTGCGTGAGGAAGATGAGGAGAAGCAGCCCAGGCTAATTATTTACTTCATAAAGAAGCAGGAATGACACTTTTTTGACACAGATTTTCTGGAAGATGTAGAGAGAGTTTTTTAATTACAGATGGGATTTCTTTGTAGCTATTGTTTCACTTTTGTGTTTGGGGAAGAAAGCAGATTTGTGGGTAATTGGCCATTACCACATGATCACACCACCATTTTCCTTCAACAGAAGATACCGTTCCAAAGAAAGTGGTCTGCCACTTCAGTGGAAAAACGTACGCAGATGAGGAACGCTGGGACATTGACAGCTGCACACACTGCTACTGCCTGCAGGGTCAGACTCTGTGCTCCACTGTCAGCTGCCCACCCCTGCCTTGTGCTGAACCCATCAACGTGGAGGGAAGCTGCTGTCCCATGTGTCCAGGTAACATGATGTGAGAACCCAGGTAACCGTAATGCTGGTTTTCCAGGACTGATAATAAGGTTTTTAATTGTTTTTTGAACATCAGTCCATGTTTGAACAGTATCAAGAAGACAACAGATGTTTAGACTTCAGGAAAATTAATATTCTTAACAGATAGGCATATTGTGCAAATATGTAAGTTTGAATTTTGCTTATTCTGAGAACTGTGAATTCAAAAATTAGTTGCTTGCCCCTGCTGTGTCCTTTCACAAGGTTACGGAAATACATTAGTGAAGTAGGAAAATGAATATTCTTACATCTCTGCAGATTCTGTCAGTGATTAACATTTCTGTCTTTTCTGAGTCTCTTCATTACTTTTCAAATATCGCATTGCTTTATTCATCATTTTAACTTGTTGTAAAAGTAATATAACATTTTTTTAGCTATAGACACAAGAGGCATAAGAATTGCAACCAGTTTTTAATGCTAGTTCTGACATACTTCAGTGGGAGTTTGCTCGTCTTACTCAATCAGCTGGTAACTGCTTCCAACAGGACAACTGGGGAGATTCAGCAGTACCCCCTCTTGCAATTCTCTTGCTTTGAGAATTACAAAAAAAGGAAGGCAAAGAAACCAGCAATGACAGTTTACAACTGAGCTGAGAAGATGTAGCCTTCCCTTGGTATTTTTGTTAATTAGTATCACAAAGGAACAAGACTGTAGTAAGGCATGTATTCTGAAATTGTATTTTCAAAAGCAGATTTGTCCACATGACTCTGTCATCCAATTCACATTAGGATGATAATGGCAGCAGGCATGTATCCCATATACAGTATGAAAAAAGTTTTAAAACAAACCCCCAGACTATTCATGGTGAAAATTCTGAAACAAATTAAAGGCTTCACAGGACAAAGAGCTGCAGATGGCTGAATATGTTTCCTGAATTAAGAGCCGCACTGGGAAGTTAAGCAGCCTGTAATTTGTGAAACATTTAACCTCCTTTCACAGAGATGTATGTACCTGAACCTACTAACATCCCCATCGAGAAGACAAATCATCGAGGAGACATTGAATTGGAAGTACCAAACTGGCCAACACCAAGTGAAAATGACATCATCCACATTCACAGAGGTAAGGTCTGATATGAACTAAGCTGACTTAGGTTTGTGTTTATTCCCCCTGTTTTAATGTGTCTAGGTTGTTCTATTGAGGTAGCATCTGTATAATGCTTTGAAAAGGTGGTTATCTGAGAGTATTCTTCAGCGCACGACTCTCACATGCATTTTGCTTTGAGTAAAGATGAGTCAGTCTATTAAATTATATTTATGCAATTTGGTCTCATTATCATTCCGTCTTCAGCTTGGAAGAAACATCTGTGTTAGTGTGATGGAGTTCTGTAAAATGAAAAATGTGATAAAATGGTGAATGAGGAGTGATTCTGCAGTGTCTTTTCTGATACAAAAATTAGAAAGCAGGCTGTTGTCAGGCCACTGGAGTTGACAGACCTTCATTTGATCCATTTGACGTTCTTACATTGATAAATAAAAATGGAAGGACAGGTACCACAACTTAACACGTATCATATATAAATATCAGAGGTTTTTTTTAAAAAAAAAACATTTCAGGTATAATGACACAGAGCTAATAAAGTTGTCTAAGGATGTAGGTGCATCTTATGTTTAAAACTGTGCTGAAACCATTATTCCAGGGTAGGAGAAACACTCTCACACAGTCTTTGTTAACCATTTCTAATTGAAGGACTACCTAAACTTGTGTTTCTGTGTGTGTATATATATATATTTATTAATTTTATTTTTTTTAATCTAAGCATGGTGTCATAGCATATTACAGTTTGGATGAAAGGATATATGAAATTTTAACTGCCTTACAAAATTGTAAGCTTACACTTTTATAATTACAGCATTTTCATTTCTCACAGGCTTTACTAGCTGGCTTGCAACTATCTTGGCTGCAGATTATAAACACACTGCCAACTGTATGGGAATGTTGTATAGGTCATTGAAAATTACCATTCTTTGCAATTATTTGCAAAACCTGGTACAGTCTAGTAGACTGCCAGCAGTCTGTTTTCACAGGCTGAGTGGTGCAAGTATTGTAATATGCTCCCAACAAACGACGGAGCGAACACATCCTAATTGTCTTCACTGGTTTTTAGAAGGGGGCGGGGAGTGGGGTGGGAGTTAGGACTTTCATCTGAAGACTTCCAGGTTTTCCTCAGCGCAGAAACACAGGCTGATTTTTGTGCAAGTGGGAATTTGGTTGCGATCAGATAAGATGATGCAAATGCAACTGACCTAAGAGGTTATTGTCCAGCTGGCTTGTTATTGTGCTTTAGATTCCATCCTGTTTCCTCTTTTTGATGGCCTTTCCCCGGCTAATGTAGTCCCTGTACAAGATACTAGCTTTCAGTTGTTCTAATTTATATAAATAAAGTGACATTTCAGGAGAGAAAGTCCAAATTCATGACTGACAAGATCCATGACGGGGACTTCTATAATTACAGTCTTCTTTACGGTCAAGGCCCATGTATAATTACCAACAAACGCTCGCGTTTGCCTTGCAGACATGAGTCATCTCCAGGGCGAGTACAGAAGCAGCAGCGGACCGCACCCAAGTGAAGATGCGTCAGTTAGCTCTGTTGCCTTGGTGACAATTCCAATCACGATAGCGCTCTTACTGATCATCGTCCTTCTGCTTGTCAATCAGAAAAAGCAGTGGATTCCAGTGTCCTGCTACAAAGCGCCAACAAAGGTGCCGTGTTTATGTCTATTTCCAGGCTTTCATGTTTTGGAAAACAGGATTAACTGGAATATTGTGTAGGATGCAATTGACTTCACATCGTGTGAATGCTCTCAAATGATTTTCTCCTTATATCTTAAGCCGTTTTATACTAGCCAGTCTGTTGGTATTTATTTAGTCTCCTAAATGACTTTATTTACTACCAAAAGAAAACATTTCCTGTTCCATATAGTAATGAGTCGTCACTAGATAGAAATCAAGGTCAGCAAAACAAAAAATTCCAACTCTGTATATGTGTAGGTAAATACATGCCATTTTCTTACCTGTTGCCAAACTCTTTAAGAGACTATCTTTGCTTTTTAACTTTCATCCACTTTAAAACTCTTTCTTTGAGCAATATTTTTAATGCACATTCAAATTTGTAGATCATTACATACTCAGACTCTCACTTACTGGCATTTGCCTTAAATTAAAACCCCTGTTCTACATTTACAAGCAAGTAAGTACAGGTCTACCAAGTGCCACGTCAACACGGGCATCTCGGCAATAACAGACTGCTCTGCAAGGAGGTAACACTTAGCAAATACTAGATAAAAGGTAGAGGATTTCGTAATTGAGGAGGTAATACATAAACCACCCCAGAAAGGAATAGAGAAGGTTCCCATAGGACACCCCATATCAGGACTATCTATAACAGCTGAGATCTGTCTCATTCTCGTGGTGGAAATACAACCAGGATCAAAACATTCTTGAAAGTGATTTGCAATGAAGAGCTTGTTAAAAGTCTCAGAAACAAGCTGCTGCACATCTGAGGCAACAAAGTTAAACCCTTGTGTGGCACTAGATTAACAGAGGATGGTTTAACCAGTCCATCTGGGATATGGAAATTCCAGAGCTCCATCCAGAAGATGAAAAATGGTGATTCAGGAGAGAGTGCTGGTCTGTTACTGTGCCTGGCATAAGCTTTTACCAAGTTCAGCGAAAGCCCAGACTCTTTCATTGCTGATTTGATTTTTGTTTTTTACTCATGGACTTGAACCACAAGCACTTTTTAAACTGTGTGGAATACAAAACAATTTTTAATGTACTCAATATTCCCTTTATGTTTTAACAGCCTTCTTGCCTAAACAATCAACTGGTATACGTGGACTGCAAGAAAGGTACCATGGTCCAGGTGGACAGTTCTCAGAGGATGCTAAGAATTGCAGACCCAGATTCAAGATACAGTGGATTTTACAGCATGCAGAAACAGAACAACCTACAGGCAGATAATTTCTATCAAACAGTTTGAAGAATTGCACCCTTACCAAGGATTTAAGAAAGAAAGAGAGAGTGAGAGAGAGAGAGAGAGAGTGAGAGAGAGAGACCTAAGTCTGCTATTAAAATAAAACTAGAATTGTGCACTTGCTTAGTGGATTGTATTGGATTTGTGACTACATGTACAGCTCTAAGACCTTACTGGGATGAGCTCTGACTCCTGCAATGTGCCAGAAAAAGCATTCCCACTTTTCCTTGAGATAACTGACCAAGTGTTTCCTTAGAACCAAAGTTTTAAAACTTGTTAAGACGTATTTGCTTGTAACATAGCTGTAGAGATGTTTTGGGAGGGGGAATCAGGGGTTAGGGGTAGGCAATGAGGTAAAAGGAAATTTCAGAGAAGAAAAGCTGGTCATGCTTGGCTGGACAAGAAAATTAATAAAAGAATAGTGCCGAGCAGCAGGATAGTGTTTTTTCTTGTTGCTCTGAAATCGCATCTGTTGCAGCAAAGCCTAACCCCAGGTGAAAAAATATGAAAAGGTCTGATTTTTTTTTTCCCCCCAGCTGTTGCTACAGTAATATACTCCTAGAACAGAATTTGTCACATCACAGGTGTGGTGGTGTAGCTGCAAATATTTTTCTATATGATGAGAAGCTGCAGTAGTTAATGAAATAGCAAGGAAAAGGTTATAGCAGAAAATAAAGGGTGGGTTTATTAAGGATGTATAAAATTATACCTTGTGCTGCTTTTTGTTTTTATTTTTGTTTTCTTCAAAGCTGATTGGCTAGATTAGCCAGACTTCGGCAGAGTTAGCAAATGACTGAGGCCTGAATAATTCCTGATATGAGCACTGGATCTTTTGACAGCAGTATTGAAGGAAGGAAGGAAAAGTCAAGAACACCATGCAGTTCCAGGGGCTTTTGTTTGTTTGTTTTGTCTGTTGTGGTTTTGTTTTGTTACTTTGTATCAATCTCTGGTTGTTCATACAGGAGAAGGAAAAATATTTTTGTTGGACAAAGCTCTTGCTTACAAGAGAGTAAAAAAAGAGACTGTTTTAAGGTTGTTGTTTTTTTCCTGTTGATGTTCTTATTTACTGGTATGCAGATTTAGAAACTACTTCCATGCTAGGAAGCTGCTTAATTTTAATTGTATATTACTCAAGCACCTTTTTTGAAGCTCAGAAAAAAAAAGGAGAACATGCTTCTTTAAACTTTAGCATTATAGGAATATTTATGTAAATATAATTATGCTAAAAACAACAAAAAGTATTTGTATGTTTGTGTATATATATGTATATACAAATGCATGTAGGTATACATATGTATATATACATGCATGTGTATATACACTATACGTATATATACTGTATATATAAAATACTATGTATACAGTATATATTTTTTCTATTTTTTTTCTTGTTGAATGTATTTTTATCTGAGAGAGATTTTACCCAGAGCAGAAACAGATAAACAGGCATTCCATATCAATGCTTAATCGCTTGTGAGTTTAGGAAAGACAAGAAAAGAGCATCTCATTCTACCTACAGTTTGATTTGATTTGAAAGTGTTTGTGTGCGCGCGCGTGTGTGTGTGTGTGTGCACTCTTGTGTTTGCGTGTGTACAGTACGTGCACGATTATAGCAGTAAGCGTTGCTCTTGCTACTTGCTACATTTCAGGGTGTTTCTTATTTTTCTTTTCCTGCTTAGCCTTAAAAAGGCTTTTTAATGAATGCATTGGCTAGAGACACTGATGACAATATACATGCAGCACTAATCAGCTCCACAGAATATCACCATCAGCTCCTGGATTTTCTTTTTTTTTTCTTACTTTCTTTTTTTTTTTTTTTTTCAAACAATTGTTTGAAACAACTACTGGAATATTGTCCACATTAAGCTGGAAGTTTGTTGTAGCTTGCCTCATTTATAACTCTGACTGTATAATACAATGTTAACTTTCCAAACAGGTCTTGGCACTTTTATACTAATTACCCATTTGTGCATTGCCTTTTTTCTTTTACAAATGCTTGTCATAAGAGACACAGATACCCAGTATGCTTAATGTGAAAAGAAAATGTATTTTTTGTAAAGGAACTCTCAAGTATTGTTGTAAATACTTGGTCAGAGGTTGCTGAACTTTAAAACTGAAAAAAAAACCTAATTTATTATTATAATGACCTAATTTATTAATCTGAAGATTAACAATTTTTTTGTTTTAGACTATCAAAAAGGTGTTCTAGCTGTTTGCATCAAAGAAAAAAATAGGTGTATCAATAAGGGTCAACATTTTTTCTGCTTATATAACTTCAGTTTCCAACCACCAGTAAGAAAAAATGTAGTCTCCCCAGTGTTTTGTACTCAATCCGATATTGAAACAGAGATGTTTCTGTCCAGTTACTACAAAGATTTTGTCAAGACAAAACATCCATTCCTTGCATAAGAGTAAGCAGTCTTTATCCAGAAATTGTAAATGCTTGCTTTTGTTTTACAATCAAGGCCATATTCTGAAAATATTAGCAGGATATAGGACATGGTGTAAAATGTTTTTTATTATTATTATTTTATTATTATTATTTTAAAGATATGATTTATCCTATGTGCTGTATCCATTACACTCTTTTACTTTGGTTCCTGTTGTGCTCTTGTAAGAGAAATGCAGATATAATTTTCTGAAAAATAGATGCATATGTGGCACTCGAAGTGCACTGCGGTTCAGCAGATTGCTTGTTTACTTTTTTAACTGTAAGGCGGTTTCTTGTAATTTGGCTCTTGGCAGCACAATAAAAAAATTTTAAACCTATCTGCCTATTTTCTTAAGTGTTTGTATTTATTACTTCTATACACTGGTCCTTGAGACATTGGTTCATAGCTTGATATTACGGTGAGTTTTTTTTCCCCTGGGAGTAGGAATTCACATTACTGTTCTGCTGACCTTAGATCAGAACAGTGGGTCAAGAACAGCTTGCAGTTACAGAAAGTTCTGAGTTTTATACTAAAGAATTTTCACGTTAGAGGGATTTGTGGAATTCCAGATAAGCTTTGGCATTCAGCAAAGATCAATCTCTTAAATGCAAAGTTAGGCCTTTGTCCTGCTATTTAGTCCACCTGGTCTAGTTGTACTGGACAGAAAGCCATAATCATTCATACAGGTCTCCAGCGTGAGGTCCTGTAGAAAGTGTGTGGAATTGGACTTCCTGAGCCGCAGATTATTTTTTACCTGTTAGCCTATAATGTTTTATCTTCTAGTAATTTGTAAGTTAATGGACTTGATATAAAGTTCTGGTATGTCACTTCTGAGGCAAGGAGTTTTTCAGCTTATCCACTTGCTCTGTGAAAAACTGCCTCCTTTTCTTTCTCTGAACGTACCCCCTTGATGGTTTAATTTGATATCCCCGACTTTCTGCATTCAAAGCAGCAGTGGATCAGTACCTGTATGGCACCCATTAATTTAGAGACCTGTATCTTTCCTCCATTTTTTTTGTGCTGAAAGCCCAAGATACGATTCTTCGGGAGCTGTGCCATACCTTCTGGCCAACCTTGCCATTCCTTGTACTTCCCGTCCTATTACATCGCTTTGAAATCAAGGGTAAAGGGATTGAAAGTGTCCACGTTGCTCAAGCACCATACACCCTGGCTCTAGCATCGTATTTACTGTTTGGGATTGCTACTGAGTCAGCGCTCTTGGAGAGGTAGCTGCAATAATCCAAAATGCCCAAGTAGTAACAGTTACCACAAAGCCCATAACTGACTTTGGCTAGGACAGACTGGTATTTCTGTGCCTCCCTTTACGTTTATATATGCTGCCTTTCCTGTAATTGCCTCTCACTTGCTAGCTACCTGTTCCAGCATTTTTGGTTCTTCCCAAGATTATGGCTATGGAAGACTATGTCTTCTAGAACAGAATCGGCAAATTCTGCCTGCAAACATCTTGGTTTCCATCCAAACGGAATGGAAACCATCGCTGCGCTAATGTACAAACCAACAGCGCATCCGCATTTGAACACGCAAACTACTCCTGGCCGCTGCTGCACTACTGCCAGGGTCAGAAACCGTCGTGCTTGGAGAGCTGTTGTATACAGTGGTGTCAGCCTGAAAAAGCTGTAGACAAGCAGGATAGGACAAAAGTCTTTGAATTACCCCAGTGGCACAGAGATGCTTAACTGGGAGTTAATTTTCCATTTGCCGTCTCTTTCCAAACACCAAGGAGGAAGCATGAAAAGAAACTTAAAAGGAGGCTCACTCAACTGAAGTTAAGCAGAGACATTTCCTGCTATGTACTGTGGGAGATGGCGAAGTTTACCGTGGCTCAGAAAAGTGCTATATAAAAAAACCCTTGTTGTAAGATATTGCACATAAGGACACAAAATGGAGCCAGCAAAGGATGGGCGCGGAGTGGCTGTGCTGGCGCCAACCGAGCGTCTCCAAAACTTGGTGTCATGTGCGTGAGGTGGCTGAACGGAGGGGAAAACGACAGCCCCAACGCCACCTGCCCCCAGGCTGCCCGGTTACCCTGAAGTTACGGCAAGCACTGCTCCATGCCCGGCCCTGCCCCGGGGAGCCGCCTCAGGCCCGGGCCCCGTGAGGCTGCCCGCAGCGGCGCTCGCTGGCACCGCCAGGCCCGGCTGCCGCCTCGCCCTGCCAGGGGCCGGCCCCGGCTGCCCGCCCCCCTGCCCGCCCCGCGGGAGGCCGGGGCCAGCCCCCCCGAGCTCGCCTGGCCGCCGCCGCCGCCCGGCCCCCCGGGCCGCCTCCCGCCGCCTGCGCACGCCGCGCCCCGCCCGCTGCGGCCGTGGGGCCGCCCCCGCCGTCACAGGCCGCGCCCCGAGCTGCGGGAGGCGCCGGCAGCGCGCAGCCCCGCGTCGCCAGCTGCGGCGGCAGCGATGGCGGCCGCGGCCTCGCAGCGAGACCCGGGGGACTGGCAGGACTTCTCGGGCTTCCAGCCCGCGGCGGGGAGCGGCGCCGAGGCCGGCCGCGACAAAGGCGGCTGGGGCGGCGCGGATCTGGGGGCCAAGCTGTCCTTCTGCTTTGAGCCCCCGCAGGCCCGGGCTGGCGGCGGCGAGAGCCGCGTTCCGCTGCGGCCCCTCACGGAGCAGAGCGCCCTGCAGGACGACGAGTGAGTGCGGGCCCGGGGCGGGCGGGGAGCGGCCGCAGCCGAGGGGCAGGAGGCCAGGCCCGGCCCGAGGCACCGCCGGCGGGTGGCGCGGGCCCCGGCGCTGGCGAGCGGCGCTGCCCCTCCGCCTGCCGCTCGCCGGGCGGTGAGGCCTTTCCCCGCCCCTGGGGGGCGGCTGGAGCCGGGGCCGGCGGGCGGGTGTGTGGGCAGCCCGGGCAGCGCCGGGGGGGGCGGCCGCGGGCCGCGTGTGCTGGGCTCCGTGCCGGCTGCCCGCGGGTTGTGTTTGGAGTTGGACACGGGAGGTACGGGGAGCGGGTGAAGGACAGAATCTCAGCCGCAGCAGTGTCGTTGGGTTTCCCCCTGAGCTGCAGAGCCTTTGCGATCTGTGCTGCTTTCCCGTCTGTAAAGTATTTGTATGTAAAATACCTCTTGTACGGGTATTTATACTTGCTATTTTACAGCAAATTTCAGTCAGCTTATCTTCGTTAAAAACACTGCGGTTTTTCTCGTACTTTGAGGTAACTGAATGGTATGTCCTCTTCTGAGAAGCAAAACAAAAAAAAATCACGTTAGCAAAGGGCTGAATGAATGCCTGTGGTGTGAGCAGTGAGGTCAGGTCTGGGAAGCATCAACCGAGAGAGATGCCAGGCAGTGATGGGGCTGTGCCTGCCCAGCCGCACCAGCCCCAGCCGTTCCTCTGGCTTCGCTGGGCATCGCTCCCCGGCATCGTCCTGCGCCTGTACCCCGTGCCTGCACCCCCGGCATCACCCCGTGCCTGCACCCCCGGCATCACCCCGTGCCTGCACCCCGTGCCTGCACCCCCGGCATCACCCCGTGCCTGCACCCCCGGCATCACCCCGTGCCTGCACCCTGTGCCTGCAACCCCGGCATCACCCCACACCTGCACCCCGAGCCTGCACCCCCGGCATCACCCCGAGCCTGCACCCCCGGCATCGCCCGGCATCACCCTGCGCCTGCATCCCAGCATCACCCCCCGGCATCGCCCATACCGGCGGTTCAGTGAGCTGACCTGGGGCACCGACCCACTGCCGAGGCTGCTCTGTTCCAAAGCCCGAACTGTTGTGCCAGTATGGGGCTGCACGTGCGAAGTTGCTGGCACAGCCGGAGAGGTTGTAACCCGTAGACAAGTGGTGGGCTGAGCTCCTCAATCGTACTTCTGGGTAAAACTAAACTCTTGCACAATTTTAGTATACTTTGTGCATGTTGGGTATTCTGTGATAAATGGAAAGGAATTAAGAAAGGTTTAGCTCAGAATTTGCTGCTCGACCTCTGCTAATTCCTGATTTTAATGTGCAAAAGTCAAGGGAAACGAACAACACTAGGTGCGGAAATTATAGCTGAACTCAAATGTCATTAGAGCAGAGGCTCATCCATGCCCAAAAAGATTGTGAGTATGGTTACATAATTAGTAAAGAAGGTGTCTCTTCATCACGTTTTATTTCACTGCTGTGCATACACTGTTGGTTTAAGAAGGGGAAAAGAATTAGGCTTATCAAAACAATATTTTCTCTGAGCTTCGAAGCATTGTAAAAATATTGTTAGTAACTTGCAGATGAGTATTTAGGGAAGGAAATAGTTGTTGATAGAAATACATTATCATTACAAATATGTTTACTGCTGATCAGTTGCTGCTTGTTTTAAGGTCTACATTTTTGTTCCTTTATTCCTCTCTTCAGGATTTGGAACGCTTTGACTGATAATTATGGTAACGTAATGCCAGTTGACTGGAAATCTTCCCACACCAGAGCTTTGCACTTGCCAACACTGAATCTTTCAGAAAAAGGGGTAAGTTCTGATCAGCAGAAATACCCTCTTTGGATCTTTTATACTCAGTACAGAAATAAAACAATTTGCATTTGTGTAAAAGAGTGTTGTTATTAAGTGCCTTAAAATATTTTTTGTGCTTGGCATTATACATGAGAGGTTTTTAACATGAAAAAAATCAACCAACCACAGATAAAAGTTTTGCATCTCCTTGGGTTGGAGTAATTTGGGGTTAGTTTTAGATGGGTGTTCATTAGAGCCAGAGCAGGACAGAAAAAAAATGTAAAATGAGCAAGTGTTTCACATAAAGTCTTTCTACAGTCTTTTTCGTGTTGAGCACTGTTCTGGGTAATGGAGGAAAAGAAGTGGGAGTAACTCTGATTTAGAAAATCCGGTGTGGACTTTCTTTAAGTTCATCTCTTCTGTAGTCAGTGGAGACTAAAGAGGCTTATTTTACAGGAAAGGTGACCCAGGAGACACCGAATTGCAAAAGTTTGTTTTGTTTTTCCTTATTTAACAAGTAGAATAGTTGTCTGGGGAGGAAGCAGGGAAGGAAGAGCTTCAGAGAGGTTTATAGAAGGGGTTGTCCTCTGATCTTAAAAGTGGATTAAAATGCTTCAGGAGGAGAAGCTAGGGAGAATTCCCATCTCCCAGGTCTTCTGAGGAAACAAGCGGTTTATCTTTTAAACCTAGTGAAGCTGAGTTATGTTGTAAAAATATCTATGTGTGTAACCTGAGAATAGGGCAATACTTGACTTCTGCCATCCATTATATAATGGCTGCTACTTTGTACTGTGACAAGAGCAAAGATTGTTCTGCTGAAGAGGATACTTTGGGGTTCAGCAGGGGAGGATGGCACTCTGGAACACACTCTCTCAATCTGAGTCTGATGGTTATCCCTTGTATTTTACTTGTGCTTATTCTGATTTTTATTAGAGTCAGATTTTCCGAGTGGTTTTAGAGTAATTCAATCTTTACCTTTAAAGTAAGAAGGCTTACAACCCCCCATGCTATGACCTTGTTGTGTGACTGAAAAATGGACTGGAAGACTGATGGATTTCTTGGTAAGGAACTAGATACAATATAAAAAAAAATGTTGCACATAGTTTTTTGTAAGTTCCTTGCCGGAGGTTGTGGAGGAACTACATGAAAAAAAGTGGTGTTGCTGGGTTAGAAAGCATCTGAGGTATGCTGCCAGTAAAGGGAAAATTAGTTCATGGATTAAACATAGCTCGAGTTTATTCAGCTTTCACTCCACCTGGCATGCCTTTTGATGTGTAAAGCCCATCTGTTTGGGAGCATTTGACATAGGTTTTATCTCTCCTTCCCTGTGTTTCAGCAGTATTTCTGGATATGTGACAGCGCATATGGACCAGCTAGTAGCTTGTTTTAACTTTCTTACAATGAATACTAACAGCTAAGCAACACTTCCTTGATGCGTTTGAAGCTAATAATATGCTGTTGAACTTGTGCTTAAAGTATTTCTTTTCCCATTTTAGTAGGAAAAAAATGTAAAGTGAATGAGGCTGATTCATCTAATCTCTGCTGCTTCACATCACAGATCTGTGAACACTTTTATACAGCTCTGACGGTGAAAGAAGTACTTGAGTGGAAGTGTTGTGCAGTGGTACAAGGGACAGCACTATGCAATTGCTTGTTTAATGTATTTTTGTTAGATTATTTTTGAACAGGTCATTCTCTGGTAGTGTGAGAACAGAAAGAGGCATAAAATGTGTCTGGGTAGAAGGCCACGTGGTCCTTTTGGCATCAGCTGTAGCTTGGGCTGTTTGAGGTGGTTTATTAGCCTAAATTATCAGAATATATTCTGATAGTCTCTCAAAATGTTGTTTCTGGAATGTCAGGAGGGGAAGCTAACCTCCTCCTAGATAAGCTGTTATCCTTGCTTACTAGCCCGTAGTTGTTGTAATCCTATATACATGGGAAAACATTTGAGGACTGCAGACATTAAAGAATGTGGACACTGGGGTGTATCGGTGCAGCAAGTAACAGATACTCTTGGTGGAGCCCTGTCACTGCATGGTTATTGGAATTCAGATTCTGGAAAAAAGTGGACATTTGACTTCATTCTGATGGCTGCAGTAATACAGATAGTATGTTTTTCCCTGTAGACTAGCTGTCTGGAGATACCAGTAACATCTTCAAAACGAATATGAAAACTATTAAGGTTTCTGAAGAAACTGGGGAGATTGGAGGAGTTGCAACAAAAATTGAAAACTGATACAGTGAGACCAAGGACTTCATGCAGCTAGTTATAATGCTTGTAAATTAGCCCAAAGATCAGTTAAAGTGATTGAGCTCAAAATGTCAAAAGTTAGGGGTTGTGGCTTTTGAAGGATGAGCATAATTTGATGGCATAAGTGTGGGAACAGCATTGCTTCTCTTTTTTTTGGAAAAGACCCTGAGATACTCAACAATATACATTTAAAATAATCTGGGGTGATAACCAGGTTTTGGTTTTTAAAACATTTTTGTTGCATCTTTTATTATGTGAAAAAGTAGACCTATAAAAGCATGTGAAATAGGAGGTTTGTGTAGTGTTAGAGATTATGGGTAGGTTTGCACCCCACACTGACAAATGTCTATGTTCATTTAAGTATTTACATTGGATTGACTGCCCTCCATGCATATATCTCCATGTCATTGTGTATATAGTCTTTATATGCTGAAGATATTTAAAGACTGATAACTATTTTAACTTTCTCCAATTGCAGTTTTAATTTCAGTTATCTCAGTTTCCAGGTATTTGACAGCAAGAATCATTGATTCCATTATTATGGACAAGGAATCTGTTTCATTCTTAAAATTCAATGATCACTTCTCTTTTTTTATATATGTACATGTGTTTTTTACATATACGCACACAAAAACATGTGTATATATATGTTAATATGTATTTTTAGGTAAATGATAACTTGAACCTTGACCTGTCAGATGATGAAGAGCTGAGAGAACAGTTGGATATGCATTCTATCATTGTTTCCTGCATCAATGACGAACCGCTCTTCACAGCAGAGCAGGTAAGGTGTTCAGCAAAGACAGTGTTGATGGTGTATTTTCTTTTAGTCTGTAATTACTTGTTTGTTCTTCCTTGCTGTTCACCATAGCTAAGCTGCTTGAGTGTTCTTTATTTAGGCTTGTAATAATGTGTGAAATATTACTATGTGATTCAGGTTTGGAAAGTATTCTTGCGCTTCAGGTGAGGTTGATAGCCCAGGGTCTTTGAAATCTTTACAGATTTCTTACCCCAAATTAGTCAGAAATACTACTAAATTAAATACATATGTTAAAAAGCAAAAATATTTTCAGGATGTTGGTATTGTAGAGTTTGTAGTTTTCCAGCGTGACTTTGTGGCTGTTCATAGCTTCACGTGGCTTTGTGGTTAGCAGTAATTCTTTGATGTTTTTGCCTAATACGAGGGCACATCAACAGTTCTACGACTAAGCTTTCAAATTGCTTAGTGTCTAAAGGTTTCTGTTCCAAGTCCGTGGATTGACTTCAGTTATCTTGAAAATTGCTCTTCTGAGTAAGGTTAATGACTGTCCATTCAGGTCTTGCTTTAGTAAGCAAACAAGAATCTATTTTCCTGTCATTTAAATGGTTACCTGCAAACTGTGATGAACATGGTTATTAAAGAGTGCAAGAGACAGGATTGCCTAAACTCCCTCAGCTCTTTTTTTTTTTTACTGTGAGGTGAATCTCAGCACTGTGTACAGCCTTTAAACCTGCAAAAGTCGATGTGTTATTTATTCAGCTGTTCAGTTAAGAATTTAGTCTATAAAATATGGTCATTTCTCTACTGTAAAGTACGCCCTCTATGCATGGGATTTCTGTTCTCATACTTTCCTTCTGGCTCAGATCTTACTCCCAGGGTTGCAAAACAGCTTCAGGTTATGATGACTTAGTTCATAAAACTTCTCATAAGCACAGTAGACTTTCTGGTCATTTAGAGCCTGGGGTTTTGTTTTTTTTTGGTTTAGAGAACTGTAGTGAAATGGGTGGTAGGAAGGTAATTGATTTCTGTTGTTTTGTTTTCCTTCAACTAAATACTCAGGAAAGATATTCCAGCTCACTCTTTAGTTCGGTTCTCTTAAGCAGAACCATGTGTACCTTCATATAGAAATAACTGTGTAGTTTCAAGACACTGGTTGTTATGAGATCACCGACTTACTTTGAAAAGGTAGGCTTATTCTCAGAGAGCAAAGATGGGGAGGAAAGGTCAATAAGATTTTGTTGATTCTTGTCCATCCAGTCTTGTTGTTAGTTTCATCCATCAGCATCTTCGTTAATAGAAAGTGAAAAAATCCTTAATGTCTTAACAGCTTTGCTTCAAGGCGCAGTCTGTTTCTCTTCGTACAGGGGGGGTTCAGAAGGGTTTTCATGTTTTTTGAAGGTGATTGAAGAAATAGAGGAAATGATGCAGGAATCACCTGATCCAGAAGATGATGAAACTCCCACACAATCAGATCGGCTCTCCATACTTTCCCAGGAAATTCAGACACTCAAGAGATCCAGTACGAACAACAGCTATGAAGAAAGTAAGTGATATTTAACATTTTGTTCTTATGCTTATTGAAAATAGTTTAAAACGTAAGTTTGCCATGTGTTTGAGTTACAGCTAGTCTTTCTTATGAAGTACCTTCATTCAAAAATATTTTCAAAATGCCCTGAAAGGATAACCTGGATTTAGAAGATAAATAGAAGACTTATCTTTGTCAGCATTCATAACTTAGAATAAAAATAAAACTTCAGAGAATATCAAATTAAAGCAAATATGCTGAAGCCTGACTCTCTGGAATGAGGTCCTTTCACAGGTAAAGTGGTGTCCGTCTTTTTTTAAACTTCATTAATTTCTGTGTTGTAAAGTGAGACACTTTCTTGAGGCCAGTACACTGTGTTTAAGAAGATTAGTTAAAGCTTTTAAAGATATATTATAAATAAAGAAAATGGTGTTTCTTTGGTACTGTTTCGGTGACTGCAACATACCTTGATCTACAGTAGCACAAAAATAAGGCAACTGCTGCCTTTTTTGCCCATAAGGACCTTGCATACTTCTCTGTCCTGCCCTTCCATTCCTCTTCAAAAAGCTTAAAAGTTCGGAAAAAAAACCCCCAAACTTTGTATCTTCTACTCAAAGGAAATCATCTGTTCTTCCCTATACAAAAGAAAAGGAAAAATTATGTGTGTAGTTTCATGGTAGCAGGTGGAATTGTATGTAAGAAACCCCTATGATTAGTCAGTTTCATGATGGAAATTTGTTTCATCTGTATATTTGTCAAAATCAATGCTAGAAGGCAATAGGAACACAACGTTTGCTGGGTGGTCCTTCTACTCTGATCCCTCGTAGGAAGTTTTGTGCTTTCTTTCCTGTAATCTGGGTCAGCAGTGTGGATTCTGTAGAAGATTCAGAAGACTGGCTGACCTTTTGTGACATGACTTAGAGTTTCTGCTACGCTTCTGATTTATGGAGGAGATCCTGTTTTCATGGTTAAACTCTTGGCTGTCTCAACACATAAATTTCAGGAATGTGGAAGTAAAGTGTATTCTGCTCAGCAGGGCTTCCTGCTTTTCTGACAGTTCCATATGTCCTTAGGTTTGGAGCTAATCAAGTTTGCTTGGTATTTCATATCATATTTATTTTGCTTTGCCACAGGGGTTCATCTTGTCTGTTGCTTCTATACGGTTTAAAGGTCAGCCTTGACCAGCCAATGCCTTGAGTTACTTTGTCAGATAATTTAACTTTGCTTCACTAGTTTCTCAGAATCTCTTTTCATGTCTTTCAGGTCACTATTTTATTAAAAGCTCTTGCTGAGTTGTTTTGTGTGCAAAGCTGCCTCAGAGTTAGTCTGGATCACTCTGAAGTTGTTGCAGGGTTTTCCTAGAACCTGTCTGGCTTTTATAAGACACGTCAGCGATGTTAGTGTTTAGGATTGAGAAGAAATCAAAGCTTCTGTTTACTTTTTTTTTGGATAGGAAAAGACATGTATTAAGACAGTCCAAAAATAAAGCCAGTTACAGTTCTGGTTACACAGGTGAGTCCTTTAGCCTGCATATATAAGATTTAATCCAGGAAGTCTGCATTTAAATTACTCTTGTCTTCACTCACCTGTGTCAGCTGGGTAGTTCCTATGTAGACCTTTCATAGGCTTTGATAACAACGACTGATCTATCATAAACAAGTCAGAATTGCGGTTGGGTAATCTGCACGTGGTTTTGGAGCAACTGTTCCTTAGCCTGTGAAGCTGGTTCTTAAGTGCTGGGACTCACTGGTGTTTTCTCTAGTCTTCTTTCACAAAAGCAAAACAGTGGTGCAACCTATGCTTACTAGACTGTCCTTTGTACTGAATGCATGTGAAACTTATATTAATTTTTACATTGCAGTACACTCAGTTTCACAAGCTCTAAGGCCTATTCTGCAATTTGCACCCACAGACCACCAAATAATCTTGTCGCTGAATTTACTTTTCTCCCCCCGCTTATGTTTGAGTTGATGTTGCTATTTGCTGTTGCTGACAACCAGAGTTGACACGGTTACTGCTGTAGTAAGACCTACTGTGATACGTGCAATAACTGTGAAAATAGCCAAGATCAGTGTTACGAGTAGAGGCTGTAACCTGCATGCGACATACTTGGAATAGTTTAAACAACAATATAGGCGATGGATGGTTCAAACTACTTGAAAATTAGATCCTTAAGCATACAATACTGTTACAGTGTTTGAACAGATTTTAAGACCTAAGTTACTCTGAAAAACTGTGCCTCCTTGTTGGAGAACTGCCTTAACAGGTTTCATTTCTTTTTCTTTAGTAAGTGAATGACAAGGAGCTTTCTCCAATCAGTTTTCCCTGCTGTAATTTTAGAGAGGAAAATCATGTTTCTCCTATTACCTAGAGAGCTATACTTTTCATCATTTGTGGCCTTATTTGTATTTTTCAGCACTTGTCCGTAGGCACTTCCCCATATAGCAATTTTTTTAGACGTGACATCTACTAGACTAATTCAATATAACCAAATAATGACAAACATATATGCGGTGTCCTTAGACAGATTGTATACCCTTCAGCGTAACCAGGGCTAGCTCTTTCTCAGATGCCAGTGAAAACAACATTCTTTGACGTAGCAAGTGCTGGGACTTACTCACTTCCTAGGTGTGTCAGACTTAACTGGGAGTGGAAAGCAGTCCTCAAAGAACATGCTAACTTTTAACTCAGGCAAGCCTCAGAACATTCTTCTTGGTCATAATTTCACTCTTTGTAACACATGAGCCAATAGTACCTTTAAAATGCAAACCTGGAGAGGTTTTTTTGTTTCCAAACTGACATTTTACAGGCTTCTGATTTAGCTTTGACCAATTCAGTCTCATGCTATCTCAAAGCTATTAATGCTAATTTTTGATTGAAATGAGCCTGTCAGTTAATTTTGATCTAGGTTCTTGTTTCAGGCAATACAAGGCCATGCTTTTGACTGCAATCCCTAGACAAAGAAAATCTAGAGGATTTTGTTGGTTTTTCCTCTAAATGCATCTAAAAATATTATAAAAGCTTTGTTCAACCTTCTATGAATATGCATGCATACCTTAGCAATATTCCCAAGAAGATTCCCTTGCTCACAGAGTATAGTTTCAGTATTGCTGTAGATGAAAAATCCAAGGATGAGAGAAAATACGGAGAGCTTTTGCTTTGAACAGTGAATGTCAGTGGAAAGTTAATATTAACAGAGGTGTCAGTATTAGAAGTTTAGCGCTCACTTTAGCTTCCTTAACAGCTACGTGCTCTGCATATTTGTAGATTGTCTCCAATTTCTCAGAAATAAGAAGTTGAACCATCTGGTTGCCTCTGTGATGTGTTTATTCCTTTAGGAATGTTGTTTTATTTTAGGTGGTTTTAGAATTTAATTTTTTGTTTTGAAAAATTTCAGAGTACTTTTTTGCTTGTAATTCCCACAAGTATTCTCATGCTTAAAATCTTGACAGATTACTTTTTATATAAACTGTTTATAGGAGTAAAAAGACTGTCTGTTGCTGAGTTAAATGAACTGCTAGAAGAAATTGAGACTGCTATTAAGGATTATTCTGAGGAACTGGTACAGCAGTTGGCTCTGCGAGATGAGTTGGAGTTTGAGAAGGAAGTGAAAAACAGCTTCATTTCTGTCCTCATCGAAGTACAAAACAAACAGAGAGAACACAAAGAAACAGCCAAGAAGAAAAAGAAGCTGAAAAATGGTAGTCCTCAGAACTGCAAACAAGAAAGAGGTCATATGCCTGGAACAGTAAGAAAATTTTTGTAACTATTTCTACATCTAAAATATTTTTTGTTTTTTCCCTATGGGAAGTAGTAGTCCTAGATTTTATCAAGATACCTGGTATACCTGCTTCCATGCCTTCATTTGCAGCCAAGGCTTAGGCACTTTCTATTGCAAGTATGTTTTCACAAGGTCATGTAACATTTTATTCCTGTCATACTCCTGAAATGTGTTTTTTTATTGTTTGCAAATTAGCCTGGAATCAGCATACCTTTCTTGCAAAAAATACTGTCCTTGGACGTTCTGTTCTGTTGTCAGTAGGCTTTTATCTCATTTGTCTGTTTGGTTTCGCTATGAGAGTTTTAGTATGTGTGTACCACTGTTAGTCTTGCAGGAAATTCAGTATTATTGCTGATGTAGTTGAACAGATATTTATTGATCATGTTGGGTTTTAGGTAGGAAAAAATTAGGGGCTTTATTCTGGATCTCTTGAAACCTGCAGCAGAGTTACTATATCCAACGAGAGACACAGGTGAGGCCAAAGTGTAGTGCAGGTGTACAAGGAGCCGGTAATTTGGTTTATTCTTTACTGAACATAGCAACAGAAGGAAGAATGTCTTTCAAACAGAGTTTGAATTATAGGAGGCAGAGAATGAAAGAAATTAGGTTATTATCTTGTCAATGCCATTTTTTCTTTCTTACCTGTCTGGAGTAATTTTAAAATACTTCAGTGGGATATTAATGTTAGAATTTCTTAGTGTCTCTTACAGGACTTATAAAATGTGGTTAATGTATTGTAAGTCTTGGCTAAGTCCCAGAAAGAATGCTTCGGTTTGACGTTGGAAAGCTTTGGGGTTTGTTTTTCAACATAAGAAATAAATGTTTGCAATGAAACATTATTTCTTCAGAATCTGTTTCTAAACTTACAAGAATAAGATACCTGTGATATAGGAGAAATAGAGTTCTGATCTTGTCTGTCTAATGAAAAGTGTTTGCATACATAGCTAAGTTTTAATGGAACTCTAACTAAGTGTATGTCTGGAAAACAATACAGAATAGTCATCCCTTTGCAGGAGCACAGTGAAAGGTGCAAATTTACTCCTTTTTGGTTCTCAGTCATGGAAAGGCAAAAAGTTATATTGTAAGTAGAAAGAAAAATAATTACTTGGTTTTGAAACTTGGAGTCAAATGATTCATAAGCTATTCTGGTTAGTTTCAAGTTTAGAGTCTTGATTGATGCTTTCAAATATAACTGTATATATACATGGTCCCAATATAAGATATTTTCGTATTTGGTTGCTTCAAGAGATAGATGAGTGACATTTGTTTTGTGAGAGGGATTGAACAAACTAGCACCCAAGTAAGACTGTGGGCTGTGTATGTGTGGTTCCTATGAAAACAGCTTTCACTATCACCAAGTACAGATTTGAGAGCCTTCTTCCAGAAAGAGGTGTAAGCTTCCTTCATTCAACACTCCTTTTTTTCTTTTATCTTTTAAGGAAGTGCTGAGAATGTGCATACAGATAGTATGTTCTAGTAACTTTGTGAAGAGTGAGTTTCTGTTAATAACTCATGTATAAATTAGTAATTTTATTAACAAACTATAATGAAGTCCCATTTAAGTACAAAGCTTGGAAGTAAGGTTAACTTCTTATACTCTTCAGAAAATAAATTCTCCTGTAGATACCATAATTGCATTTTAATAAAGACAGACTTTAATTCTTTGTCCCTGATACAGTCTTTGGGTGAATCACTTTCTTAGATTTCTAAAACTTTTGCCTCTCTCACAAGGCCAGACCGGGGAGTAATTAGAAATAGTCAAGGCTTGAAGATACCAGTTCCTTTAAGTAGGATATCTTCAAAGAGTTAAGATGGCTTTGGCAACATCTATGTCTATTTACTGACCTCGTTGTGCTTTAGAAGACAACTGAATATTGTATTCCAGCACATTTTATTCCCCCCTCCCATAAATAAATACATTCAGATAAGTGTGCTGAAGTGTGCACATCATACTGCCCTGTGTCAGCAGCTTGACAGGTTCTTCTTTTTATGTTCTTGTCAGTTGCAAATTTTTATATCTCGTGCTAAACATCAAAATTGTTTTGATATTTATTTTTTTTAACTTGTCTCTCCAGCAAGCAAGAAGGTTTACAGTGTTGAAGAAAAAAATGGTTGGATTATGTATTAATTTTTCTTTACTTGTATTCCATGATTCTGTGTAATGGAGCTTGAAATTAATATGGATGCGTTCTTAACTCGTTGTGTATATTTTATCATATTACAAAGAAAATGGAGAATATTAATTGTTGCTTCAGTTCTGGAAAAGGAAGTATGAAAGCATAAAATGTTTTAAAGAGGTGTGGCTGAAAATTATTACCTCTGAATAATGTTTCTAGTAGGTTAGGTGCTCAAAATCTGAAAAACTGGTATCAGCAGTGTCTCTAAAAGTGTATTGCTGAAACACAAATGTTAAAAGAGATTATACTGGGAGCTAAACTTTCAGAAATACTATTTTTTACATTTCAAAATGAAACAGCCTTAAAAGACAAGTCTCTTTCTGGGTCTGCAGTGTGAAGACTTCGTTTGATTAAATTTTGATGTAGATATGCTGCTTAACTGCCATTACAAGATTTGCTTTTCAATTAAAAAAAATAAGTAGATGAATGAGAAATAGAAATGTGCTGAAATACATCCTAGAGCTTGTCTTTGTCATTCGTCTTTTATAGTCTTGACAAATGTTGGTTAATAGTCTTCTGAACTTTTCTCTGTCCCTTTTTTTCTTTCTGCTATGTTTTCACTACTTGTAGCGCTTCAGCATGGAAGGGATCTCAAATGTCATACAGAATGGCTTCCGCCACACGTTTGGAAACTCGGGTGGAGAGAAACAGGTGCTGGGCTATCTTCTCTCTTTTCTTCATTCTTTGCCTGCTCTTTCGGTAGGAGCTGAGCTATTGAAAATTGACAGTAGTTGAAGATAAATGCTGGGATCGAAAAACATAGGACAAAAATGTTGGAATCTGTACTCTTTCCTTGCCTCAGGACTCTGATCAGCTTACAGTCTCTTTCTCTCCTCAACAGCTCGAGACAGTCAGGATTTGATATCCTGATGCACTGGAAAAATAACCCTTGTTTCTTACACAAGACAAAAAGTCTGTTTTGGCATCATAACACATGCTTCAAATACCTTGCATGTCTCTAAAAATCTAATATCCAATCAAAGAGTATGTGTCAGGTTAGACATAACTACCTTTAGCCTGAAGGATTTGGGTAACAACTCCAACTGCATTAGAACTGTTTTCTTTGTTCTTCAGATGTTCAGAGCTGATAGATCCAAAAACAGAGTAGCATCTGGAAAATGCATGGGCTCTGCTGTATGTCTTTCTGCCTTTGAAAACTGCATGATGTTAAAAGCAGTCAAGTGTGCGCAATGCAGTTACTGATATAAAATGCATAAGCCATCGGCAAGTTCGTGTCTTTTCACTGACAATTTAAATGTGAAATATATAGCACAGAGACCTGGCTTCAGTGGGTATCACTGTAGATGTTACAGGTACCTAAGTAGCAAGATTTTTACGTTTTATTTCAAAGAGATACTTGTTTGTTTCAGAACTGTAGTGTATTTTATCAAATTATTCTGTATTTTGGCAAAATGTTAATGCTTATGCTGTTGTTCAGGCTTTTGGCATACGTTACAGAATACTGGTATGTCACATTACTTAATGCATACTCACCCATTATAGTTTATGCAGTTGTGTCGGATTAGATTCCGCACTCCTGTGAGAAGTCAGTCCACTGAGGCAATAAGCTACCTGGTACTTTAGAAGTCATGGCTGATTAGGCTTTTGTCTGGAAGATAACTGCAGTTATCCTGCAGAGGAGTTCAGGAAGTAAAACAATTCTTCTCAAGTCCTTCCAGAACCATGAGGTTACAAATCATGGACTTACCCTCTATCTCAAGCAAGGTATTTGTATGAGAGAGTTCAGGAAGACATAGATGCAGCTATTCATCCCCAGCTTTGAGGATCTTGAACACGTGCATCGAGCTTACTGGACAGAGCTTTTGTCACTCTACATTATCTCAATAATGGTAAAGTAAAAGCTGTGCTGGTTTTTTTTTTCTTTTTGTTGCTATCTTTACCACTTAGTAATAAATTACAGCTGTTTAATTGTATCTTTAGCTATTTCAAATATCATCTATTTTCATAAAGCAAACATATTTAGCTATACCAGCCCCTCTTACTTCTGGTTAAAAGACTTCTTTTACGTACATGTGTCTACTCAAATGCACCTTTTCTTTTTTGACTGCCTCCTAACTTTCTAGGCATAAGTAGCATAATCATATATGAACAGTAACACTGACTAGATAACCCTTCCAGTCATTATTTTAGTTAGTTTACTAATGCTAGTCCTCATGTTGATCATATGTTTCCCCTGATTTATCTTATACTATATCCTTGTTGGCAGGGTTATGGGTTTTTTTTTCCCCCTCCCTGTATCCTAAAGCCTATCATGGAAATAACAAGAGCTTAACATGAAAAAAAGGAGAGGAAGGTAGGAAAGATAGCAGCTTTTTTCTGTTTTAGTCCTGGAAATCCATTTTTCTACGGCATTTATTTTTTGTTTGGAGTTGGCTGGTATCACATTGCCAAACCTTGGCCCTGCTTTTAAAATATTATGCAGCAAGTTGTAAAGTAAAATTATCAGACACTGTTGCTTAGTGCTGCTCTCAGAATACTCATTTGAGTGTTTTTTTCAGGGTGTATCATCACTGTAAACTCCCATTCACATGTTTTCTGCTAGCAGGGGAGCATTAGTTAACAATCTGGAGTTGTGTCAAAAAAAAAATGCAAGGACAGACAATTTTTTTAGTACCTTAGAAGGTAGAATTTATACGCACAAAGTCACAGCATAAAGTTTATGACAAGTTTGTACAGTTATTTCAGGAATCTTTCCAGTCTTTTAATTTTAATGGTATTTACCACCTTTTCTATTTCCTAGGTAGTATTACTTTTGATAGTGAGTACTTTCCTTTTTAAAATGGTAGTCCTTTTTTGTGTGTGTGTTTTTGAGACATGAGTGAAAATCACTTGGAATTTTTCAACATTTAAAGAGAAACTTCCAGTGGGAACTCCTTGTTCCCATCTGATGAAGCAGCTGGGAAAAAAACCCACACAAACAACTGCCTAAAAGCCATTGGAGTGTTGGTAGCAATTTTCGTGATCATATTTCCAGAAGAAAATTCAAGATAGTAATCTTCGTTTTGATTTTTAGCCATATCAAACTCTTTCTATGCGTGATTACTTATCATATTGTCGAATCTGCATAAAAAATTTAGAGGTCACAGTAGACTTAACACTTGGTCATGTCAATAAGGTACACTTTAGTCACCTTTTCTTCCTTTTCATAGAATGTCATTCTTCACACAGCGATTCAGGGAGTGAGTTTTTGTAGTGCTATTATACAGACATACTGTTACAGCAGCAAAGTACTCAAGAGAAAAACACAATGATCTCTGGAAACTAAGAAAGAAATTAATTTTTTTTTTTTAATTATTATTATTAGGAAAATTGGAGGGTGGCATTTACAGGAGAAGGAAAACAGCGAATATTGATATTTGGTCCAGGAAAACGTTTCCTAGTAGTTTATGGTCTAAGTAAAGGGTAGAATGCCACTTGGTTCTGAAGGCTGAAAATGACAGCCTGAAATCTGATTTCTGAATTAGTCGATCTACTTTCATCTCTGACATTTGCAGATTTAGCAGCCTGTATCTAGCTGTTGATTCTGGTAATTTTACTAGGAGTACAGTTATCTAACGATACCTGTTGGTTACATCTGCTGGAAAAGAAATTGAAAATTGACTGTTTCCTAAGAAGTGTTGCACGCTTTCCTCTGCTGTACTCGGTGGATGTGAGAAAATGCAAAATGAAAAAGAGAGGAAGGAAAATGCCCTGTGTTTGCATAGGGTCTTGGTGAGTTGTCAGTACATCCCGTACAATAGGTTCCCGTAAGTGACACAGGAGTAAGTCTGTCTGGCTTTTAGGCAGAGGATGTGGTTGAGCATGAGGTGTGTAGTCCCACTCCAAACATGGCAACGGTTATAGCTGCTCTTGGCAACACAGAGTCTCCTTCTGTAAAGTGAACCTCTTCACCAGCGTCTGAGTTACACTTGACTCTTACTGAAGTGCCACTACTAGGAGAGAAGACCTTGTATATAGCTTATTTTCAGATTGTTACATGGCAAAACACTTAGCTCTCAAGTTGAGTGACAGAAGGTTGTTTTGCCTACTGCCTTGTGGCTGTTAACCCAGGATAGAGTTCCTATTAAATTCTTAAAAAGTTAAATTGAGGGAAGTTTTGGGAAGCTTTTTCATTAGGTAAAATTCTAGAGTTTTCACTACTTTTGAAATGCTGACTTCTTTAAGAAGAATATGCATTCATACAGGCTGCAAAGTAAGATGTCATCTAAAGGCATTTAATAAAAGCAAATGGGTTGCTTCAGGAATCTGAAAATAAATCTTGGTTGCACTGCAAGTATGAAAATTCTAAAAGATTTAAGAAAATTACTGCTTTTTTTTTAAAGCTGCTGATCAAAGATTTTGGTAAAGAGTAATTACAACAAAAATGGAGTTAGTTTGAAACAAACTGTTAGCACACTCTGCTATTAAAATTGAGAATTAAAAGCAGAATCCAAATGGGGGGGGGGCTTACATTTAATTAGGCTTGCTTTGGTCCTTTTGGTTGGAAGTACACGGCGTCAGAAGGCAAAAGCTGTCTGGTTTCATTTTCACCTAACTGTGGGGCAGCATGATCTTCTTTGCACAGAGGACTGTAGATCACCTTGGGAGCTGGTCTGGGCAGTGCTCTTTGATCTGTCAAAATTCTTGACATGTTTCGCTTCTCAGTAAGAGTTAACCAGTTGCTGAGAAAATCCTACGGCTGTTTTAAGGCTCTTCAAACACAGTATGTGCAGACTTTGAAAATGTTGCGTTTTCAGGGGGGTTTATTTCCCGAATACTTGTTAGCATGTTCCTACAAACCTGAACGCCTTACTTAAGGCACCCTGAGAGCCTGTATCAGTTGTGCTCTGGAAACCTTTAAAAAGCTGACTGTTACCAGTTTCCCAAGTTGTTTGAAGGCAATATCAGTGTTTACCTGGAAAGATGTGTTGTTTGGGGTTTTTTAATGTACTTACTGGAAAGGAATAATTACTTTCAGATTTTGGATGCAACTGGTGACATTCGCATGATATTTACACTTTTTGGTTTTTTAAGAGCAAATTTGAAAATTGTTCATCTGCATTTGTAGTGGTGTTAGAGAGGAGGTGGTTTTTCTTACAGCTTTTCCTTGATTGTAAGAAGGACTTTATGTGAAGTTGACTTCACTTCTGGTTGACTTCTGGAGGAAGAGGCAAACTTTTACTATTGCTGGCTCTGAGGAGGAAACTTAATGAGAAGTTCTACTGTGAACAGCTCCGATTTTTTAAGTACTTTTTGATTAAGTGTTTAGCTGCACAACTTCTAAAGTGATCACATAACTTGGAATTAAAACTTGATTAAAAGCTTTGGAATAGGAAAGGTACAATCTTAATCACTTGTGAACTATGATCCTTTGAAAAGCTTTTAATTGTGTCTGTCAATTTCAGTTGCTACAATTCTTGCAAAATAAGATGCAAGTGACATGAATTTCCTGAAAGGACTGGCAAGTAACTCTGTTTTTCATTTGACAGTACTTAACAACCGTCATTCCTTATGAGAAGAAAAATGGACCCCCATCAGTTGAAGATCTTCAAACGTTAACCAAAAGTGAGCATATGAAGTTCCCCCCACTGATTCTTTCCTTTTTATATTTCCAACTGTGGTTCCTTAAAACCAATGAATCCACAATTACCCCTTCCCCCTTACCCTATGGCATGTATGTAAAGGTGCATGATTTTTAACCATGCGTTTTGGCCAGCTTTTACTTGTTTCTAGAGCTTTCACAGTACATTTTTTAGCGGTTCTCTGAAACCTTAAAGGCAGAAACTTGCATGTATCAGAAAGTAAATGTTCTCACATTATTTCAACAGGTGGGCCTTACGGAAAGTACTGCGTGCCATGGAATTTGGCAGTGCTGTCTTATAGTAACTGATACACCCTTGTTTCTTAAAACTTGCAGTGCTTTGAGGTTATTGTAATGACTTTCAGAAAATGGAATGGATGTTGGGACACTTATGAGTAGTTGTATGGTCATTGCACTTGATTGCCTTTAAAATAGCCTGACTTTTGACGGTGCTTTAAATTCCCCTTTCTTCGCATCTTTTTAGGCCAAATCCTCAAAATTTTTTATGAGTCCTCTAGTTTGTTAGTTTTTTAAAAATTCTAATTTGCATGAAAAATAAGGTTGTGTTTTTAAAATTTTAATTATTAAGGTGGTTAATACAGTAGAGCATCTCTGGGAGTCAGTGGCATCTTCATTTGAGGTTTATAGGAACAGTTTAAAAATAGATGATAGAGTACATCAATGTGTTTGATCAGATATCAGGACTTTGGATTTAACTGTGTCTTAAGGTGCTTTCCAGCAGCACAGGTCTGTGATTCTGCAGGTGGCTGAGGCATGGTAAAAGGTTCACTGGCTGTTTCCTGGAAAGAGGAAATAAATGTTGTATAAATTCTGGAGTAAATTAAATGTGAAAGCAGGAATTAAATTTCCTTTATTTTTTCAAAGTAGGTACCCTTAGCTGGTAATTCAAACTAATTCTGTGACAAATAGGTTTTTCATTTCATGTTTACTCCTTACTCATGCAAATAAATCTTATCCTCTTGCCATATTTAAATTTCACTTGAAAATATTCTCAAAAATTAAATATTAACCAGAGGGAGCTTAAAGCCTCCTGGAAATGTTTTTTGGTGCATGACGGCTTATTAACAAAATGTCTTGTACAAATGCACTGTCAAGTATTAACAGTATTGCCTTCTGTGGGCTGGTTGGAGCTTCATCCTGTGCCTCAGCCGCAGATTTCTGACTCTCTCTGCTGTTAAGGCAGACAGTAAAGCAGGTGTCTGGAGTTGTTTGTTTTTTCTTTCAAAGCTGTGTTACTTTGTAGTTATGAACACTAATGTTTTCCTTCAACATCAAAATTGAAATAAAACGCTTGTTATGTTTCGAGTTCAGAGTCACGTATGAGGAATTGGGAGTTTATTAAATCCTGCTGTTCAGTATCATTCTGTACTTTTGATTCTTTCAGTTGTGTCCAGAGAACTTCCTAAGGGATTGTTCTTGGTGCAGCTAGGCCAAATGTTTTTCCTTATTTAGAAATATGCAAGGCTGGACAATTTTGACTTGATATAAGTCACAAAAACGGCATTTTGGCATTATTTTAAGTTAATGCCAAGTTCAGTAATGAATTTAAGAGTTTTCTAAGCTACAGCTGCTAACGTGCACCATTTCAGGGACATCCCCCCCCCCCTCCCCAACATTTCCATCAGGTCATTCACAGCAGTGTTTCTCCAGAAAAATGTCATTATTTCATGATTTGGGATGACAGTCAAGGAAATAAGTAATGAAGCGTACTATTTGCCTAAGATTTCCAACCTTCCAGTAGTTGTAAGAACATTTTAGTTTTGGATGTGGTGACTTTCTTTTTTGAGAGATTCTTTTTTATAGGGAAGAGGTTCATTCCTTGTTGTTATGACTGATGACATTTTACTGTAATAATTAACCACATAAAATGGGTCTGTTGAATCCACCTACTGTGGCCTTCAGTGAGAGTTACACAAGTGAAAGGTGGAGATATGATGTATTCCATTGTATTTTCTCATATTCCAGTGAAGGGTTTTCTTACTAATCTGGTAGTATATCCCTATATGTAGTTGAAACAGCTTTTGACAGTGTTTCTTTTGACAGTGTTGTCTTTGTTTTATGACTAAATATCTGATAATTTTTTTTTCATACTTTAGTCCTGCATGCCATGAAAGAGGATAGCGAGAAAGTGCCAAGCTTGTTAACAGACTATATTTTAAAGGGTGAGTATATTTTTTAGCAGGGGTGGTTTCTTATTCTAAATTAACTTTATGTACGTACACGGTGTATTTGAAGAGAGTAGTCCTGTGGCATTCGTGAACTATGTTGCTTTTCTATCAAACACAGTTCTCACTTGTCCGAGGTTTCTGAGCATATAGTTCATAAATAAAACATATTTATTTTGTGATAGTATAATACAGCAAAGGGTGCAGTGTATATTCAAGTAGCTGAAGGACATCAGCAGGAGCAGAGAAGTCTGGCTTACAGAGTTAAATGGGTATAATTAAAAACTTGTGTTGTACAGGTTTTTCAGAATCAGAATTCAAACTGCCTATGGTAATAATGCATTTGCTAGACGAAGTGCCTATACCTTCATTATAAGTGTTGCCTTCTGGTCAATAGTAAAAATGATTTTACATTTACTTGTTATGCCTTCTTCACATTTTATTTGAAAGGTTTGCGTGAGAGTCATTTATTTTCAAGTCTTACACATTGTATTAATAGAATGTCAGACACTGAAAATCAAGGTTTGCTTTAGCTTTAAGAAGTTGTTCCAGGTAGTTTCCAGGTTGATAAATTTCTTTTTATAAATTTTTCTTCTGGCTGCGTTTCTGCTTAGATCTTACTAATGCTTATGTTCTTACTTCTCAGCATATAAATGGTACAGTCTTCTTCAGTGTTTGAAGTTTAGCATATGCATCAAATTCCCAAGATCTGACAAGCAGGTGTACAAAAGAATAGTGGATGCCTTTTTATTTGGCACACAAACGTATCTTGTGTTCTGCTTCATGTTCGTATGCTGCAATTTTTTTCTTTTCTTTTGATACCGTGCTTTCCAAGTCTCAGTTATTTCCCTCCATTTGATTTTTAAAGGGTTTTGTATTTCTTACACAGACTTCTAATCACTCTCATCTCACAGAGATTCGAAAGTGCTTTCAGATTAAATTTGTGTTTGAAATTTAGTGTGCTGTTGCTTCAGAAGATCTGAAGAGAGCACCATGCAGTATTGTAGAAGCTCCAACAGACTTCCTGTTGGAAGAGGCTCATTTCTGAGTTTTGTGTAGGGTTGCAGAGCTACCACATACAATAAGAATGCAGAGATCTTTCAGTTGATTCCTTTGATTTCTCCATTGTTTACTTACCCTTTTTGAAAATCCTTCTGAAATTAGACAGATGTATTTGCTTGTGAGCTTAGAGCCATTTAGGCTCAAGATCAAGGGTTTTCTTAATGGCGATGGCACTAAACTTTATTTAGTTCGGTGAGGCAGAATCTTTGACCCAAGAGGATGAACTGTTGTCAATAATTAAAGCTGCTGGCTCTTCATCAAACATCTGTTAGAAACTGATGGGAATGAATAGTGCTCTTTATAGTGTCTGCTTTTATTTTCAGACATAGCTGTCCAGAAAAGCTTTCAGCTTACTAGATACTGAGAAGAAACTGGCTGCCTAGGGAAATGACAAAATCTTCTGCAGAAAAGGCTTATGAAAGTGTATTAGCTGAACATATGACAGGATGATCTAGTAAGCTTGAAGCTGAGGTTCCCTCCTACCTGTGCATGCTTGTGCCTTTAAAATCACCAGGGATGTTCTACTGACTAGATGTGACCATTACAAAAACTTCATACTCACATTAAATGTGTTGGATCAAACAGGTCATCATATACAAGCACTGTTGTCTCTAAATAAAATACAAGTGACGGGAGTATGAAGAGTGATCACTTACTTGCGTCACTGACACTGACGGGAAAAGGTGATTTCCCCTCAGCTACCATTTCAGTACTGAACAGAACTAAGTCTTTCTTGATTTCTCTGGGTCCTTGCACAACAGCAAGCAGTCATACAAGCTCGTGAGCACAGGTTTCTACTCTTTCTTTCAATGTAGCCCCAACTAAGATTCATATTGCTATGTTTAGAGTATGTTAAATATTCATAGCTGGGCTGGCAGTGTTACGTTGTAATGCAGATTTATTCTGTGGAACAGGCAAAGCCTTCCAATTGTTTCTGAATTTGTAATCCGTTTCTCTTTTTCTGCTACTGAAACTTCTGGCCTGAAGCTTCAGTGAGGCTTCATACATGGTACAAAATACTTCCAGCCACTTGCCTATTGTCTGGAAATTATTTTTAAAGCTTCTTAAAGGGAGATTAGATGATTCCATACAATCACTTAAAGCAACCTTCAGTTCAGCTTCTGTATGTGAAATTCCAACATCCTCCTTGGATTTCAGAATAGAAGGAGTGACCTACATTTTGAAGAGTCTGCTCTCTTCACTGGAAAGAATAAGAATGTCTTGGCAAGGTGAAAATGATATGAGAATTTAGGTGTTTGAATTGTTATCCTCTGGCTTCTTTTGGGAAACAAAATTCTGGACCCAGTAATAGTCATCCGTATGGTATAGTGATAATTGTGTTCATTTTACATTTGTTTACTCTCTGATCCAGCTATTGTCTTATACTGAATGGATGTAATTTCTTTTTATTAAGCTTTAATCAAGAAGTGAAATTTTGAAATGCGTCGATTATATCACCAGAGGTACTTTGTTTTGTTAGAATAATAACTTCTTGATCCTTTGAGGATCATTCTTCCCAATCTTAAAGCAGAAAAAAAACCAGGCAGTGACTTATATGTGACTATAGGGTACGTGTAGCTTTATGGAAAACGTGGTTAGTGTGGCACTTGGTAACACAGGTAAAACCTTGTTTCTAGCTCTATATTCCATTTTACTGAGCAAAGAAGAAAAAAAAATCTTAAAGTCAGTCCTTTTTTTTTTTTTTTTTTTTTTAAGCAGCACTGTTTTTATTCCATGGTATTTAAAAAATTAGAACATGCAGTCTTATGTGGGTGTTATGGCTGTGCACAGAATTAGTAATAAACTTACCCACATATTGTTAGTTACTATTGAAAAGTTATTTAGATTGTTTAGAAGCAAAATCTAAAGAAAAAGTATCAGGATAAAAGTGATAATAACAATTGCCCTAGTATTGTTGGCATAATGTAATGGGGCAAATAAATTAAGAACACTGTGAACTTGGAAGAGTTAATGCAACCATACAATTGAGCAGTAACTGTTGATTTAACAAGAAGTCTTGCCAAATCCACTGGTGTTCTGATTAAAAAAAAAAAGACAGTGAAATAAGTTTATATTTTCTCTGGATTTCCTAGTGGTTTTGTATGTGTCACCATCTTGAATACCTTTAACTAGATGACAAAATAATTCTGAAATTTATGAAAGACTGAATTTGAATCATGTAGGAAGACACACACAGACCCCCTCTGGGTGTGTTGTCCAATACTTGTTATCTTCAATACTTGATTGAGTAAATTTGTTCTGGCAAGGCAGTTTGGGCGAGAGCTGGAGTACAGGACTGGAACTTGACTGAGGTTCTGCAACCACTTCAGCTATTGACTGCCATTGTTAACATGGATTATTCTGGCACTTTGTTTCATAGCCAGCTAATGCTGAAATGCTGCAAGTAGAAATCCTCAGAACATGGGGTGTGCAAATCTGGTATAATACAGAAGCAAAAAAGGCCAATGCAACTCAGTCCATTTCATGTTAGGGGGAAAAATAAAACAACTTCCATATGCATTTTTGTGTAGGATTATTAGTTTTGAAATTATTTCTGGTGTTTGCCTTTTTTAGAGCATCCCCTTTTCCCAATTTCTACCGCCCCCTTGTGTCTCCCAAAATATTAAAAATACCATTTTGACCTCCCTTTGATCAGTTAGTTCTTCCCTGGAGCTATTCCCTAGGGAGTACCTACTCGGAGGTAAGTATCTCAAAGCCAGGCTATGTACATATTCTATGTAGAGTCTTGTACAATGCAGTAACTTACCTTCTCTTGTTCATGTTACTCCTGATTATTACTACATTATTTTAAAGGGGATTTTTTTCCCTATGTGGGTTTTCAGGTCTATTTTTACTTTTCCGTGAACATTTCCATCCTGAAGTTAGTAATAATGAAAGGGACTTCGTGATCTTTGCAAGTAAATCGTAGTTCTCCCACCAGCATATGATTCATATCAATATTTTGTAGATTTAGAATGTAGATGGGAATGTGAAATCAGTAAGCATTTGCAATTTTGCTAATTTTTTTCTGAATATGTTTAATATATTAATATTGTTACTATGTTTTATCACTAGGGGTCATGAAACAGAAACTGAAATTTGGAAGAGGGTGGGGGAATGCATTTGCTGACAGGGCAAGAAATACCAAGCCAACACTGAAATTCTTGATCTTAGTAAGCACACTTTTGGACTGAAGCTGGCAGCTTAGTAAGCTCATTGTGTTTAAATGCTGTTTGTGCTGATCTTTCTACTGATCTTTTTTCATGGTTTAACAAATATAGCATGCTTTGAAAATATTGTATTATTTTCTGTTGAAAGACCTACATAAGCAAGTAAGCAGCAAAGTTTCTTGTGCACAAGTTAAGCTGTGAAGCAGGGAGCACAGATGGAGATATTTTTGTCATATCTTGTGGTTGCATTGGTTTTAGGTGTCGCAACAAGAATTGGTACCGTATCCCTAAGTGAGAGCATGTTTCTTTTAACTATACCCATTTAATTTTATTTTTTTTTACAGAAACTTTCAGTCTTTCTTCTTGCGTGTATAATGTAATTATTTTCTGCATTATGATATATTTGCCAAGTACAATAATGAACAAGTAGTAGCATCTGTAATCTTTTAGGTATGCAAGTTTAGGTTCCTTTCAGAAGAAAATGCCTCTGCAATCATGTCTATCTCTTCAGCCTTGAATAATAATGTCAGTTTCAACCCCACAAGGCAGAAAAAAGGTTTGTGGGAATAACTGCATTTCACAAATACTGTGGGGAACTGCATCGAGGTAGGAGGACTGAAACCACTGTTTCCATTGAGCTAAAGGCTGTTGGCTTTGAAAAGCCAACATCCAGCTGGCCAGATAGCTTTTATGTATTCACGTACCAGTGAATGCACTTACAATAGCTCCTGTCACTTTGGGGTGTGAGGACAGAGGAACGACATGGGGAAGACCTGCTGGGATGCAGGTCGTAGCAAATTTAAAGTAGAAGCTGAGGAAGGCATTGTGGGCCGTGGAATTACCTGGTTTTATTGTTATGAGGGGAAAGAGGAATATCTGAGGAAATCTGCTGGAAGCAAGTGTTCCTTAATATAGCTACTTACTGAACAAATCAGTATTACATATGAAATGTAAGCCTGTAGATGTACACAGAATCAAGATATTAGGGATAGGTTGTCTGGTATCACATTTAGACACGTTTTTTTTCTTCCTTAAGTCGAGAACACATGTAAGCATAAATAATTGTGACATTCTTAAAACATAAGTATTATATATGATAATATATAAGCAGGTATTTATAGCTGAAATAAACGCCTTTGAAATCAGATGTGTCCTTACAGTAAACCATTCTAAGATGTATTTATTGCCATTTTGTATTCTTTTCCAGTTGTCCTTAAACAGTAATTGTGACAATAATATACAGTGCTAAAAATAATATGCTACACATTACTACTGAGTAAAATGCATGGAATATGTCTAATAGTATTTTCTTTTAGGCTTTTTTTCTGAATGTAGATGTCATGAAAGCAGAATCATTTTCATTCTTTCAGCTTGTTTTGTTATTTCATATCTGATTTTTCAAGCTTCTAGTAAAGGCTTAAAAAACACTAGTTTTTTGTTTTAATAAAGCAAGAATTTACACCTTGTTCTATTTTAAATTATGCAAGTATTTCAAGTAAGAACATCTGTTTTCTTGCCTTTGAAGTTTTTGTGTCATTGTTACACCTGACTTCTTTATTTGCTTTTGTGTTGTGCTAGCATTGGTTTGAAAGCTGGATTGCTCTTGAGGTTTGTGTCTTACATGTGAAACAGGAATGAGAAACACATGAAGGACATGTCTTACCGTCCCACTGTGTGATTCAAGTACACGCACCAGAAGTAGAAAGAGCTAGCATCTTAAATTGTCAGTGCATATTTTTTAAATAAAACTGCATGCGTCACCTTTTACTTAATGTTCTCTTTGCTAATAGAACACTTCAAAAAGCACTGTTTAAGACATGACCTTTAGTTAACTCATTTCTGGATAATATTAGATAAAGAGAGTGGGTTGTGTCACTTAATTATCTTTCGAGAAGAGGATGATATCTTAATTGCCGGTTTCAATTGATTTCTAGATTTTACTGTGTTACTAATAGGGTAGAATTCAACATTTAATTATTTTAGTATATACATTATATTTCTATACATACTAACTTCACTGATGTTTATCAAGATGTATTTGTGGTTCTTTCGCAGTTCTGTGTCCTACATGAAGAGGGCTGCCTTTCAGAATTAGCCAGGCTCCTTCCTGAGATGAGAAGCTTTCTGTGAATATAACTCATAGTATTTTTTCATTTGGCACTATACCTAAACCAGTGTGCATTTACCTCCTCTGTGTGTGCGTGGATTTTCTGATCCTACAGTAAGTCTTCTGGGCATGACAACTCCTCCATTTTAAATTAATAGTGCAATGAACTGGAGCAGGGAACAAACATTGTACAGTTTTACTCACATTGTTCTGGCTTTTTAAAGTCTATTTTTACATTGTATAGCATGTAGTAAATCCTCCTGCACATTTTGTTGTTGGAAGGAAAAGTAATCTTCGAATAGTGTAAATAAAATAAGCCTAGTTTTAAGGAATCCATATTTAAAAGCATCCTCAGTTCCTATAGCAAAGAAGTAAGAAGGATCATAGTCAGGCTTGGACTAAAAGATGAAATGAGTTCTCCGGGAAGCGCTCCAGAACAGTGTTGGTGGGGGTCAGCACTGAACACTTAAATTTGGTAACTTTGAACTATACAACAGTATTGTTCATACAGTCAACGAATCCAGAGTCTTTGATGGTTTGGCATAAGTATTGGTGTGTTACTTAGCCTTGTTATTTAACACAAACATCTCAGTATTGTAATATTTCATACTTGATTTTAATTATTAATGTTCATGTGGCTTAGATATTCTCCCATATTGCTGCTATAACTTTACTGGTTTTAGTAAGTGTTTGATCTTAATGAAAATGCTTCAATATAAAAACATTTTTAAAAGGCTGTATCTTTTTAAAAATACATGTACAGTTTGAAAAACTTGCATCTGAGTTCCAAGTTAGTATTACATTGAGACATTTGTTGTTGTGTGTCTCTAAATTTTGCTACAGATCTCTTGTAAATTATATGCACGGTCTCCTCTGTGATGATGTATCTGCATTCAACAGATGGGAATGTATTTTACAAATCCTGTAAAAGAAACGTACCCGATAATCTCAACAGTAAATACTTGTCACAAATAAATTTGCCAATCTTAAAGATTAGATTGAAATGTAAGGAGTACTAATAAAAATAAAGGAACTATTTTCTAGCTTGAGTTCCTATTGATTCTACACCTAGATTTATATACTGTATATGGGAAGGCACTGAACGATAAGGTTCTAAAGAGATAAACATGTCTTTTCTTCAATTTTTTTCTCTTTAAAGTCATCAGTCTTTTTGTTGAAGAGAAATTAGCTCCTGAATACCTTGTCACTTCTTTAATACTCAATTTTATTATCACCAAAAAAACATTTTGATCAGTAAAACACATTCAGTTTTAAAATAGTTCCCATAATGCTTTATCTTTCTCTTCCCCCCCCCCCCTCCCCCCCCCCCCCAATTTTTGTCTTTTGTGCCTTTTTCGGGCCATAAAGTTTTCAGCTTAAAATTCTTTCCTCCTCCTTCTCCCCCTCATGATGACCAATGTATACTCACCAGCTTGCTCAGGAATAAATAGGCCCTCTGCATAAGTGTCGTATGTGAGGAAGTGTTTGTGTTGCTTTATTCTGCTTTGTGGTTTTTCTAACAAGAAAGCTGCTGTTTATTTCTTTAGTCGATGTGTAATGAACTCATTATGGCATGCTTTTTCTATAGAAATGCTTGATGTTGACTGTTGATGCCTGGAAATTGGCAAAGGGGGTGACCCTGCTTTGCTTCATGTTTGTGTTTTTTTAAAAAAAAAGATGCACATGTTGGGAAACACACCATGTCTCCAAATAAGATTTGTTCAGAATGTTTCAGTCTACTCTTGAGGCTTGAGGTGAAAAGGTAGAACAAAAAAAGGAGATAAGTAAGGGAAGAATAAAAAAAAAAAGAAAAAAAAATTTTTAAAAGTTTGCGTTGTAAGTTGTAGCAAATCTTGGATGACTTGAAGTCACAGAATACTAAAAGTAGTAAAACTTGAAAGAAAACCCAGCTGTAGTGAACTAGGCATCTTTTTGGGTATATCATGCCCTTCATCAGACTAAACAAGATTTAATTATGGAAAGTACCTGTTTTCATTGTATGTAGAATCCTGGCATAAAGAACAGCTGCCAAAGATGGCAAGTATGTTTGTTTATATATATACACACACGCCTATATATGTACATTTAAAAAAAAATTATCTCAAAACTTTTGAACAAAAACCATGCAAATCTGTTTTTCTGTTGAGTTCTATGTACTTCATATTCCCTATTATGCATCCTTTTTTCCAGATGCATTATTGAACCTTGCATTTTTTCAGGGAGCTGGATTTTTGTTATTCTTTTTAGTTTCAGCATGTGATAACTGTAAATGGCCACCCAAGAACAGCAGCTGACAAATACCCTAGAAGAGATTTGATAAAAATATATTTATACCAAAATCAGTTCCTTTTTTAATTTGAAGAGGCCTGGAAGCAAAGTCTCCCTAAATTAATTGAATTTAAAGTTACTTAAACTTAGGTTATTTGTATCACTTGCTTTAATAGCGGGGGTGGGGGGGTGTCCTCTTTTTTCCCACTTTTTTTTTTTTTTTATCCAACTCTTTCTGGGTTTCAACAATCTTGTTTGATACACTCTTACTCGTTTCCTGGCTAGAGTCAGGTTCTGAGTCAGGAAGTGTCTGGACAGTATGTCAGAGGTAGGCAAGAATCCTAGAATTTCTTGGTTAAGGAAAGAAACTTGAAAACAATGTCAGTTCCCTTCGGGTGAAAGGTCATGATTTAGGTGGGCTCATGGCTGGTGTAGGTAATTGGTGATAAAGAGCATCTGCTGTTGGCTGTGCGTTGTATTGTGCTACAGTGGGTAGTTGTAGCCTTTAACTTGGAATGGTTTATGGCAGTTCACATTGCTGTTGCTTCCAGGCTGGATCACCCTGGTATTTTTCCTGCATGCAGGGCACAGGGAAGCTGCAGCTAGCCGGGAAAGGGCGCTCCGTGAGCTTGGCAACAGCGCCGATAACCCAGTGTGTATCTGCACAGTGTCTTGTGCAGCAGCTGCCTCCTTGTTCCCAAGGGGACAGTTTAAGATAGAGGTTTCAGCTGCTGCAGCTGTGGATGGTGCAGGCCCTGGGTAGCGGGCTTCCCGCTTCTCCAGCTCTGGCAGTAGCAGGCAGTGGAGGTGAGCAGCTTCCTTCATGTCAAACAGCACCTACCCAATTCAGCTGGGAAGGGCCTAGAAGCAAAGCTCTCTAGTAGGTGTTCTCTGCTCTGATGCACCCAAGCCTGCACTTACTGACTCGTCTCATCATTCTGCAAAGTGCATCTTTTTTGAGGGTGATGGGACTGTTGTAACAGAATCCACGTGGGTTTTGGAACTGTTTTCTGATTCAGATGGCAATCCTAATTTTTAGAACTTCTCCTGAACCTCCAAGTTATCCCTAGATAGAAAGTCACTCCAGAAACCGTAAGAACTGACATCCGTTAAAAATGGAAACACCAGAACAAAATGGGTCTTGAATCGTGTTGGGTGAATGCAGTGTTCTGCTTCTCTCGGGGGCACGGCAGTGTTTATTTTAAGCCTAAAAAGAAATGCTGATTGTAATACAGACAATCTACCTGTTCTAACACTTAAGATAATACAATTTCTTTTCAAGATGTCTGCAATTTAGCAGGTAGCAGTGAGTGCTAGGAGGGGTTTATAGGGCACATCTAACAACGGAGAAGTGCTAGATACCTTCCTTGCAGAGAGTTTCTTACCACTGAGGAATTACAAGGAATGTTTTCGGGTTTTAGGTGCTTTGTCCTAACTGGTAAAATGAAGTGTCTTGTTCCCTTGCTAAGTTTCTTTTGGTCAGGACCTGACTCAGGACTTCTTGCATTTTTGTTTGAATGTATCGATCAGCGATGGCTCTCTGGATTAGCTGATCAGTGTCCAGTTCTAACAATAATTGTTGACCAGGCTGTACGGGTGTACTAGTTACTGAATTTTGTCACTGCATTTTGCTTTTCTCTCCTTTGTAATCTGCAAAAGTTGGATAGAAGCCTGTCTTTGCACTGAATGCTAATTTAAGCAGGGCTCATAGTTTTGTTATTGATCTTCCAAATGGTCCCTGTGTTTGTGTTTTATGTTAACTTTATGTAATAAATACTGATTTTAATTTTCTGTATCATTGCATGCAAATTTATGAATTCAAGTGCATGTTTCCTGGAAACAACATGTTATAACTTAGACTGAATACAATGGGATGAAAACTCAGCAAAGAAGGTGCAGTGTTTGGGTTTTGTTGGTCAGGAAAACACTTGGAGAATGCCCCAGGCTTTTTTTCAGAACTATGGAAAGCAAATTCTGGTCCTACATCTTTTTCTGTTGATACACAGTCCTGTTCAGCGCTATGGCTTGATGATATTCAGGGGTCTGACCAGTTCAAAGCAATCCACATTTTACTACTGACTGCATTTTTGGCCTTCAGGAATATTCCATTGCCCAGCTCAAGCAGGCTGGTGTACAGAAAGTCTTCAGAGTGGAATGGCAGCATTGTTGTTAACACGTCAGTTCATTTTTATCTGTAGACAAATCATTGGCAGCTCCTAGGAATGTTTCTCCTTCTGCTTGTGTTGCCTTCACAGGAAAATGGATGTTGTAGAGTAAGCCCTGTACAGACCATGCTGCATATCTGCATATTTTGGAATCTGGGGTTGGAAGATTCCTGAATTAGCGTGGAAGTCCCTCAGAACACCTCACAGCTATTTCATCACGAAAAAATGTCTCCACAGTATTACCTGCATTCACTTCTTTCTAACCTGAGGGATAGAAATTGCTGTTGAAATAAATTTGAAAATGACAACTGCAGAACCTCTCACTTGCAGTTCAAGAAGCAGCTGATGTCTGCTACAGATAGCATGGAAATAGTTGAGTAGAGCGCTGCTCCCTCTGTGAGCATCTGCCACTGATGCGTGGAGCGAGGGAGCAGCCCTATCAGCCTGATCTAAACCTCATCGTCACCAGAACCACCAAGCTTGTGCCTAAAACAGAACGATTGCTCCCTGGAAATGCGTGTCGGAGATCATAACAGGTTGAGCCCTAGAAGGCTTCACTTTGCGTTTGGTGCGGTGAGCAATCCCCGTGAGCGTTCTGGCCACGGTGTCACTGCAGTTGCCTGTTACGCTGAACACAGCACGAGAGCAAGCTGTGCTGCGGAGGCACTTGGTGCTGGAGGAGCGTCTTGCAGAACCGCTGCACTTCACAGCAGTGACAGCTTCAGTAGCACAGGGCCATTGCCGTCCTTGAGATTTCTGACAGGGCATTGCATCCATGAAGGATGGACAGGGAGGTCTTTTTTCCTCTTTTCTGTAGGCATTGCTTTTCCAGCGCCTCGTTAAATTTTTGTACTGTTTCAGACTGACTTATGAAGTTGGAATTAAGTATGACTTGCTGGCTTAGAATGGTAAGTGTTGAAATTTGGGGTAAAAATCAAGTAAAAATCCTATAGTTTTCAGGGTAATTTTGAGATCCCTGTATCTAATCGTGCATGTTTGGGTTAGCAAACTATTAGTGATCATTCTTTGTCATGTACCCTTCAATATGAACTGGTAGTGACGTTTTCTTTTGAAACGTTGATCAACAGCTCTGTTGGCTGCCTACATATAATTCTGCTCTCTTACAAATAGCTCCCAGAACAAAGTTTACTGATTTAGCCAAAATGTTTTTCAAAGAAGAGTTCAGTGTTGAAAAGCCTATTTAAATAAACAAGTGTACGAAGAACACAGAATGGATTTTAATGGACTTTCCATTAGTATTGTCCCTAAACAATTTAGAGCCTGTTTCAGCAGCTAGAGCAGTACCAGGAACATGAGATGAGAACATAACCACACAGACCATACCTTTGGCATTCTTACGTAAAAACTTTATTCCCCGGAACTGAGAAACAGTCCCCTTCTCGTAGCTGAAAGCAGTCATAGCTGAGGTATCACAAGGTCTTGGAAGATCAGGAGACAGCTGTGTTCTTTGCCACTACGGAAGAGCTCAGGAGCAAGTGATCACCTGCAGACGGGTGGACCTCGGAAGGTAAGACCAGATCCTCAGTGTTGCTGACAGCAGTGACTTATGACTCAGGAGGTGAAACAGCAGGACCAGCCGGAAGGTCTTCATGGCTTCCTTCTGGCCTGTTTTTCCTGTTCAGAGCCCAGTTCCACAGTGGCCAACTTTCCCTGCCTCTGCCCAGGTTCCTTTCCAGGTGGCCCTCACCGCCCTTTCCCTTGTTTGTGGTCCTTCCTATGCCACCTCCTTCCCATGTGTCCGTGGCAGCCTTTGTGGTAACCCTTGCTCCTTGCCCCAGTACAAGGAACATGACGGGCCCACTATCCTCCCCCTACTACTCCAAACCAATGTTTTTTTTCTTTTCCCCCTTTCCCAACCTGGAGCCTCTTCATTTGCATCACCAGCTGTAAGCCCCTTCTCCCTTTTAAGTACCCCATGGAGCCTAAGTAGGTAGGACTTGTATCTTTGAAGAGGGGATGTTCCTGAAGGAGCTGGGCGTTGGGGAAATTCTGTCGAGTAATCAAAGGAGCACCTCAAACAGCAAGTATGTGTTGGGGGACGCTGACAACGCTGAGGGCAAGCGGGGAGCTGCAGGGGTGATGGGCTGCCGGCAGAGAAGCACTGCTGGGCTGTGAGGCCGATGGGCAGAAACACGGGCTGCTGCTGGCTGCTGAGCACTGAGCCTGGAAGAAAGGCGGTTCTGAGTGAGAGAGAGGAGGGAGTCAGTATGTGACCCAGGGGGCAAGAGGGAGCGTGCCGGGAGGCTGAGACTCCCACTTGGTCTGTGCTGGTGTAGGCTGGTGGGTTTCTGAAGGCTGTTATGGTCTAGTTCTCGGTCGGCTGCGTGTGGAGGGACCCCACAGTTTTTCTGCCTGCTCTGTCGTCATGTGCTAAAGGGAAGACAAGGCTGGGCTGCATGCGCACCCGTGGGGCACAATCCTGCTGTGGTCTGTAATGGCTTCTCATCTTCTTTGTGCAGACGTCCCAGTTCAGAGATGATGCACGTCATATCAACCTTCCTAGTGTCCACCTGTCCTTTAGGTTTAGCAGTCTAGCTGAATGCATGTTCTCCTGAGGCGCTGGGCAGTACAGGTGAAGTTAGCAGGAGGTAAGTGGTATTTATTCTGCTGTGAATTGAACTTGGACCCCCCACAGAACCTCATATCTGCAGGGTGGAAGAGACTCTTCCCTCACTCTTGGAGACTGGAGCATTCACGATCTGGCATCGAAGGCAGGACCGGTACAGGCAGCCCTGGTGCTTGTGAAGTGTTGCCGGTGGTGTCCGAGGGCTTGTTTTACAAAAGGGTGGGAGCCCGTCCGGTTGCAGGCTGTGTAGGAGTCCTGCAAAGGTTGCTAGATAGTGGTGTGGATCCTTCAGTGTGCTGTTTCACGGCTTCTTCAAGTGCATAGGATACGATTTTGCCTGTGAGGGACACGTGAGTGTGGGGAGTGCCTTGCTGGGGGAGGCTGTGTGTGGGCAACCAGCTGCAAAGTCTCCTGGGGTCGGCTCTGTGGCCGGGCCCGTGCCAAGGATGCAGCGCAGCAGCCTTGCACAGGACACCAGCTTGTTTCTGGTCCCTGTGAAGCCTTCGGCTCTCTATCAAGAATACAGTTCCAGAAATCTGGGTCTCGACTGTGGCCATGTTTGTCAGGGCCTGCGGTGTCTTGAGGACTCTCTGTTTCTCTCTGTTCCAGTCAGGTTTGGTGTCTCAGTCCCACATCACATTTTAGTCTTGGTCAAAGGTGAGGTTTAAGTGCCACACCTCAACCTTTCTGGTCTTTTCAGCAAACTGTAGCTTCTCCAGGACTGTGTGATCACCGTACTGTTGCAGGGCAGGGGGTGAGTTTTGTTTAGGCTGGGATCTCTTAAGCTTTCAGTTTGTCTGTTTCTGGAGTCTCCAACTCACCTGGAGTTAAAAAGCGTGTTGTTGTCAGTCTGCAAGCTCTCACGTGTGTTCCCAGGTGCCTGGGTCTCACAGCCATGTTACAGAAAACTGTTTCTGAAAGAGTAGAAGTGGGGACAAGATGTGAGAAATATATTCTTGGAAAGTAACGTCCCATTGCTCATCCACTGATTGATTTATACCTACACACCCCCCCACCCCACCTTTAGATTCAGTGCTAGGAATGATGCTATTGCGTTGGTCCTAGCAGAGGGCTTGTGTGATCTGAGCCATCCGACGGCTTTTCTGATTGAGGACACCGGCTGAGTTACCACCAGAAACAGGGACATCCTTGAATTTATATGTGTTCTGGAAGTGGCAGGCTGGTAGGGTTAGGGTGAGAGCTGGGTTATGGTTAGCATCCTTTCTGGAGTTAGACCACTAAATACTGCAATACCTCTCCATTTAAAAGGGGGACATGAGCCCCTCCTCATCTGGTCCTTACTTTCCGTTGGGGAGAGCCATTTCTGCTAGGATCGCTGTAATGGCCCATGTCTTTCTAAGAGCTGAAGGCTGCCATTTGCAGATGACTAGCTTTCCTTCTGTGGCATTTAAGAGTGAGTTAGTTAAGAGTTCTTTCTATAATAATACCTTTAAGGGGGCGCTTTCTTTCTGGCAAGTGTCAGCCTGCAATACATGTGCCTGCCACAGGATGGCAGCAATCGGTCACCTTTGAAGCATCCTCGTTCAGTTGAGTGTTACATTTCAGGATGGAAGTCCAAAGATAGACTATTCACACTAGATCACTCTGTGAAGATGATACGGCAAGCACAGGAAAGCCTTTGTGTATTTTTTATTCCTTATTAATGACAAAAATGTTTTACAAATTTTATTACAATATGATAATTTGCTTCACTACAAAAGCTGGCCCAGGGGATGAGCTCTGAATACCTTATCATATAGTAGTTTATATGGGTGTTCGTTCTTTGGGGGATTAAATGCTGAGGGTGAGGTATGTAATCTCTTTTTAATGCCCCCCCAGTGAGTATATATTTAATTCTTACCAAAATCTGAGGGGGTTCTACCATTAGACCTGGGTTTCCAATGCCTAAGGTCTCCTAAAGGATCCATCACCGCAGTGTGATGGGGTCTCTGCAGTGTGATGCCCAGCTGATATACCTTCAGTTTCCCTGGAATTCAGTGCCTGTTTGAAGGCATTCAGTGCCTGGAACCAGTCATTAGTGTGTTAATGTTTATGCACATTTACTTACGGCTGGTTTGCTGTCACCTTATTGAAACAATAGATTAATTATTACATCCAGGTTTCTTTTAAGTCACTCATAGCGGTCCCCGGCTGGTTCTGTGGTCACTGTCAGCTGTAATCAGTGATCTGCCCCAGCACTGACAGGTAAAAGCACTGTATTCAGTAAGACACTGTGAAAGCTGAAGGGGATTTACAGACCATGTACAGGCTTCTGTGAAATGAAATTGTTCTTTGAAAGTCCTATTTTGTGGAAGCTGAGCCTTTTTGTTAGAAAATACAGTTTTAAAAATCAAAAAGTGCAGGCATAAAACACGGTTTATAGCCAGCACGCTCTCTGCTGTGGCAGACTGTACGTCCTGCTGCCTTCTGCCAGGGGTGCCCATCTCCATCTGTGCCACCCCAGCACCGGTGTGAAGGGCCAGGCTCTCTTCCAAGGCACTAAGGTTTACAAATGTGAATCATGCTAATCAGGGTGGTGCTTCAGCGGTTCACAGAACCAGGGGGTGAAACAGCCAGAGCTTCAGCCTCTCTTCTTACCAGTTTGGGTATCTGCGCTGTGAGTCACAGGTTAACTCAGCCTCTTCTCTCCTTTGGTCGAGGTGTGTTCATAAGTCTACCTTTTTCACTTAGAACACCACCACCCCCCTTTACCTTGGAATATTTGGAGGGCCTTAGGTGCAGCCCCTCCGCGTGGGGTCAGAAAGGCAGGATGCATGTCAGTGGGCAGAGCGCAGGAGGGTGCAGCACGCGTGGTGGCATGCCCGAGGTGAGGCCGCCACAGCTGGGAACCGCAAAACAGCAGGAGATGTGTGTGTGCTCTGGGAAGAAGGAGGCTACCTTATGTCTCTGGAGCACCAGAGACCAGAAACATTCCCAACAGGGCATAAAACCAGGGGTGAGGCAGTCGGCATGGTGGCTGGTGTGAAAAGGGGTTTGAGGAAGGCAAGTGACAAAGCTCTGGGCTTCAGGAGAACAGACTTGGGCTCCTTCAAGCAGCTTGTAGATGGGGTGCCCAGCTTCACAATGACAGAGGTAGCAAAGTAGAAGAGTAGCACAAAGGAAAATCTGTGCCTGACAATGAGCAAAAAAAGGGTGCTATAAATTTCAAATGTCTTGCTAAAATAATAAGCTCAGTATGGAGACCCTAGTACCAGGCAAGACACGAGACTTCTCAAAGCTATTAATAGCACTCTGCAGGTAGACTTCCCTGGCTGCCTCTGCTAGCCCACATACCAATGTATTAATTGCTCTTCTGCAGCAGTCCGCCAAAAATATACTTGGTTTTGTCCATTCTTTTCCCTACGCAGGTGATGGAAAGTGTCTTCCCAGCTGTTTAACATCATGTCCCTTTGGAGTCTGAGAAGTAATTTTTGGTATTTGAAGGAAAATATCCCGAGACGATATAATACTGGGATGACACATTTCTGTATGACAGAGGTGGATAATCTGAGGCTGTGCCAGAAACAGTACAAGAACCGCTTCTGCTCCTCTTTACTGCAGAACCCTTTTTCCCATGGTGTGGGAGACGGGCTTCTTCCCAGTGCCAGCTGTGCATGATGGGGGTCAGTTGGGGCACATCCACATCTAAAATGAGAGAAAGCATGCTCTCTGGTGACTGGTGTAGAGGTGCTTGCCATCAGAAACCAAAGCCACATGTGGAAAGCCCTGAGGGGGGTAAAAAAGGCACAGCCCAGATCTACCATCATCGAAGGTGTCAGGCCAGAGGTAGGATCGAGGACTTGTTTAACAAAGCTTATCTCCTGCTCATCCCTGAGATTTTAGCAAGTGTACATAAGGAGAGGGAACAACTGAGCCATTTGGCACGACCGGTATGATCTCATGCGGGATGCAGATTTAGGTTATAGATTGAAAGATTTAGGAGGATAATTCTGAATTAGATGTGTTCAGTCAGAGCTCTCCGCTTGTCATTCCTGCAGTGCCCGTGCAGGCTTCTGAGCTGTGTGCTGCAGCACGGGGATGGCGTCGAGGAAGCATGGTTTCCCTCTGCTGTTCACGCAGCTCAGAAGATTTTCATTCTTAGCTAACAACTGGTTGCAGTCTTTGTATTCATCCAGTCTCAGTCTCCTGCTGGCAGCAGCTTTTCTTCCCAGAAGTCCCAAACAGGGTGAAACACACAGCATTTCTTCAGAGAGCCGTCTCGGCTGCCGTGCTGTGGATGACTTGCCTGGCTGTTCTGCTGGGGGAAGAGAAGGAACCTCTTGGAAAACAGAGGCGCGACCTTCTGCCTAAGACCAAGTGCTATCATATTTTGTGAGTTTGTCACTTGGAATAACCTGGATGTCTTCCAGTGTGACTTTGTCTTGCCCCAAGTGGAAGAGAGCATTCAGTCGTAGTACTGACACAGTATGGATAGGTCTAGCAGCTCCTCTTTCCAGCCAGGCTGTTAAAGGCTCAGTTTTTGTAGCCTTTTAAAGAAAACTCTCAATAGCCTTGAGCTCTACAGTTCTCCTTCTCAAACCACACGATATGATTGAAAACATTATGAGGGAACAAATACATTTGATCACTGGCCTAGCACTAGAAAAGATCCGTAAAACTCACCATGGGTGCAAACAAGGCTCAAATCACTTAACTGATACGTGACCAAGCCCTGAGCTTGGCAGGTAGCTGTTGGGTTTCCCTGGGCAAATAAAATGTCCTTTGTGGAAAGCCTTGGCACCCTAATGGTAAAAAGTGCTATTTAAATTTTAGGCTTTATTTTTCCAGTTTGCATTGGTTAAGTGACCTGAGGACTTGCTGACAGTGTTTTGAAAGCTCACTTTTTGTGTGTCCATGAACAGTGATGGTCTCTGTTTTCCCCTCAGCAGATACAGCCCTGGCTGACCTGCTCAAAGGATTATGAGCGAAAGCAGTCAGCGTGGTGCAGTACCTGACTCCTTGGCCATGTTGTCAAGCTGCACAGTTTTGATGTGAGTAACTTCTCACCTCTTCTGACCTCACTTGGTAGCATGTGCTCTTGCCCAAACAAGCAGCTCATTTACTTATACACCAAGCAAACAACCCTGAAAAGCTGATACTGCGCCTTTTGAAGTGCTGAAGAACTTTGCCGTTCATTTGCAAGGTCAGAGAGGCTATATTTTTCAGGCAAGCCACACTGAAATCCCTGCTGGAGTTGTTTGTTCCTGTTTCTTCTCTGAGGTTATCTGCTTCCATCCTTTCCCTAAGGTGCTGTCAGAGCAGAGTCCCTGCAAACAGTGCTGGTGGTTTAAAACTTTCCAGGTAAAGAAGGGGTGATGTTTTCTCTTCTGTAGGGCTTGTGTTGTGCCGAGTCTTTTTTCTTGTGTAGGGGTGCTGCATTCAGTGACATGGAAAGTCATTTGTAGCCCCGTTCTTCAGTGGAAGCTACTGATACCTATTACCTCTCCATTGCTGTCAGCCTTTTGATTTAAAGTTGCAGTGTCAGTGTCGTTTTGTAAAGTTATCAACTTAGAAATGTGAAATGCTTGAAAGTTTTAAAAATAAAAAAAATAGTGATATTTTTGTCTCTAGATACGTCTTGCATCCGTGTTTACCATGAGAAAGGCTGGCACCTATAGCCTCTTTTTGTACCACCGTGGCAGCCTGCAGACTGCTGAGGTGACGGTATCTCTGTCTTATGTAAAACTGATAATCCCAGCCTTGCAGTGGGGACACAGACAGATACCACTATTGCCCTTTCATAACATCCTTTTAACACAAGAGGTTAGGAAAGCATGTTAGTAACTCTCACTTGGTATTATTAAAGGCTGAGGAAGCTTTTCCTGAAATGTAATCCATGCGTCTGAAACTACTTCTCTGTTGCAGGTGGTTGGGACTGGCACATAGCTTAAAAATTGCCAGGGAGGAGCAGGCTGACAGAGTAATGGCATGCATGCTTTTTCTTTAGGAAATGATGGTGAAAAGCAGTCAGCTTCAAAAAAAAAACCACCAAAGTGAGAGACTCTACTTCTGGTTTTGTACAAGTCCTTGGTTTTGGATGGGAAAGAAAATACATGAGCACTTCATCTCCATGAAATCCTTATAGAAGGGACTGCAAGGAGAATCAGCCTTTCCCTATACACAAAAGGTTTGGGAAGAGAGAGTGGGATGGGCAGTGGTGATGGGGGGAGGTACGGGCTGAAGTGCTGCCACAGGCACAGACATCTGCCTCTGTGCCCTCATCGTCCCTTTCAGATTCCTGCCTGGAACTTTGTTTGAGCTGGTTTAGCTGTGACAGCTATTTTTTTATTATTATTATCAGGTGACTATTTCCTGTTTTATTTATTTCACTTTTTAATAATCATGGCATATAACCACAATTTTTGTACAGCCAGAAGCAGCAAGTAGTTATTCTGTGTAGAACAAAATCTTTATGACACCATGTTAATGTTGCAATGTAGGAGAACGTGGACCTGGCCTGGCAGTGGGGGGCTTGCCCATGGCAAAGGTGAGAGGCATGCAGACACGGTGGGATAAGAGGAGAGGGCACAGGATGGCAGTTCAGCAGCAAACAGTTAATGTAAGCCTGGGAGCACAGCAAAACCAGCTGACAGGTAGCAGAGAAAATAGATAAGAACTATACAACGTATTTAAGACATTTTTTTATATAGGACATTCAGACATAATGTGGAGTTGCAGACCAAATAAAAAGAGCAAGGTGTAAAGCACAGAAAATGTGCAAAAATAGCCCCAAGACGGACCTTAGAAAGAGAAGGAAGAAAGCAGCAGCTTCAACATCATGCTCCTCCCAGCAAAGAAAAGGGAGAAACCTCTAGCACCACCATCAGACTCCCTCCCAGCAAAAACCTAGGAAAACTGATGACTACCTGTAACCATTCCCTCCTCCTGACTGAAGACAACAGCCCAAAGACTTTCATGAGCAGTGGAAGGGAGAAGGGTAGATGCTAGGAAGTGTGTGTTTTATTGAATTATTGAGACTTTTTCCCATGTTAGTATTCTTTATTTCTTTTCTTTTGCCATAAATTAAATACATTTTTATATGCTTTGTTTGCCTTTTTTTTTTTTTCCTGTATAATTCCTAATTTGCCTAATTTGCAGTAGCTTGCTTATTCCCTAGAACGCAACTTTAAGATTGCCCTGATGTTAAAGTCTTGCTGATGCATGAAATGCTGGGGGTTTTCTTCTGCCTTTTCTGCAGAGTGATTTCCTCACATGAGTCGAAGTGACAGTTCATTTGGTGCACCTGCCTCTTACAGCGTACTTCAGAGTTTGGTAAGTACGTTTTGCCTTTTTGAACCAACACCTAAGGAAAAAATTTCACATCATCAAAAAAAAAATGAAAGAAAGACATTTGTTCACAATAATCTGTAATGAAATGTCATTTACAATTAGCAACAAGCAAGCATGCCCTGTACTGAATATATCTGAGTGTGAAGGGTAGCTCGGGTTTTGATCTTGTTTGTAGGGATCAGTTTTCATGGCTCACAATATTTGCAATGTCCATAAATTCTGCAAGAGATTGCAGGCATGTGATATGCAAGCCCGTATTTGGAGAAAATGAGACTGGATTCCGACTCAGCCGGGGCACAGAAGTGCTGCTGCAACACAGATGGTAGAAGTGCCCCAGTGACAGAACACCGAAGTCGGCCACTGCTTTGAAGTAGGTTAGTCGAAATCTGTACTATAATGAGCTCACCGAGGATGACTGGAAGGCTTTTAAAGCCAAAAAGCCAAGTTTTGCTAGAGCAAGAACTACAGTAACATTTTTTTCAATACAAAAGTGTTCAGTTTGGAAATAAAAGTGCTCAAATCTTGAACTCTGGCGTGCCACGAAAAAGCTCCTGCCTTCCAGCCACATTTCCACCCTTTCTCAGTAGTTGCTGAGAGTTTCTTGTCCCTCTTTTCCTTAGTAAACTCTTTCTGTTGTCCCAGAAGCAGGACTTTGCGCTCTTCATTGTGATCTCTCATCACCAAATTCAGCTGCCCAGAGGGGTTTAGTTCTCTTTAGCATCGCCTAACCTACTCAGCACAAGTTCAGCTCAGAGCATGGAGTTTAAATAATAGAAAGCCTCAGCCACCTAATCCGCACAAGGCACTCTTCCCTTCTCCCAAATCATCTTTCAGTATGAAAGTAGCGTATATTTGAAGCTGCAAGATAGTTTGTTTTCATATTAACATCAATCTAAACACAGCATTCCCTGCGAAATTGTTAATTTTGAACTGTATACTGCAGTAATAAGCACTAACCAAGCATTTTTTCTGACAGGTAATTTTCTAGATCTGTCGCAAGCTACAGAACACAATTCCTCAGAGAAATGTTAGCTTTCAGGATTAATGACACTAAGAGTAAATTATGAAGCAGAGTAGGCTAAACTCCATTAAAATCATGGCAGAAACATGGATTTTACAATATATTAATTATACGATCTAATAATTTTCATAACTGAATTTGGCAACTAACTTAACACAGGAGCTGAAATGTGGTTTGGATATTCAACCGGAGAATGCAGCGAGCACATTTGTTTTCATGCTGAAATATCACAGCAAGGGGACAGCATAGGGTTAAAGAGGCATGTTTTGAAACATGAATGGCAAGCCTGTTTCACATTATGATCACTTTTCAATTTAAATCTTTCAGGCATGTTTTTCTGCTACAAAGTTGGAGGTGCGTATGTTACCATCAGTTGAACCTTGGCAATGGAAGAGCAGATTCAGGTCAGCTTTCTTACAGGTAAGCTCCCTAACTGGCATGCAGCTAGCACAGTCATTCCCATTCATCCGTTGCCACACTTGAAGCACTACTGACTCGACCTGTTTATAGGTCTTTCTCCTTTCAGTTCAGCAGATGCTAGAAAAGATCCTGTGCACATAATTTCAACAAGTGTATTTTCTTGGAAGCAGTGAACGAATACGTGATCAGATTTTGGAAAAATCATCTGTTACTGATGTGAAATGCATTTTCTGACTGCCTCAGTGAAATCCATAGGCATAACTGATCACTGCATGATTATTCTTTGCAAGACGAAGTGATGTCTTGTTGGATATTGGCAGCTTTTTTTCACTTTATAGTCTAACAAAAAATGTGAAGTAGAAAGGAAAATAATTTCTTTTTTAAAAAAAATAGTAGAGATTTTCCTACTAATATACCATTGGATTTTCCCTGAAACCCCCCTGATTATTTCTGTAAAATTTCACAAAATTTTATGCCTTCCAGAGACAAAACTGTATTTTTATTCCACAGAGGCAATTTCTATGAGCTTATGGTTTACTTTAACCCATCCTTTCTGCATATTTTTCCTTCTGCCTCCTTGCTCTCTTGTCTCTTTCTTTAATCCATGTGTAACAGGTATCATGCAAAAATAGTGCTGTGAGGATTTACGCTGGCATTCTGACAACACAATTCCTTTGGCAACCGCGACGTTCTCAGTGCTCCTCGAGGAAAACAGGTGTTTGTTAGGAACATACGTCATGTGTTTTCTGTCACACACAAGTTTTAATTCCTAGGGCTTTTCAAGTAGGATGTAGTGGAAACAGTCAGTAGCTCGAACTCTAACGTAACTAGGGTGAGTATCTCAGGCCAGCTAATGCTGCTGTGATGCTTGCCTTCTTATGCTGGTATGTTATGTCACTTGAAAGCGTTTAGAGAGGTAGACAGGGATTAAAAGGCTGTAGCACGTTTTTAGCAGCCCAAATAGGAGCTACCTGCTGGCTTATATCCGCTCTAAATTGGCTTTGCCTGCTGCCTCGGAGGCCATTGGTGGGCTTGGAGCGTCCATAAAGTGGCCTCTATCAGCCTCTTGTGCCGTAACCCGTCATTTCATCACTTGCCTTAATCGGGTACCCTGAGGTATTGATGGTTTTAGAGGGTTCCTTCCTTCTTTAACCTTCCAGTAACAGCTGCGTTAAACCCTCAAGCGCAGCCATGAGTATTAATTTCTTACATTCTTGTATATGTAGCGTAGAAGTTTCAGCTTCTGTTAGACTTGAAAACGTGGCTTGCTGGTCTTACAATCCACATTCTGCTTTTACTGGCATGGGTGAGGCCATTAGTTTCAGCCGGCAGGGTGGTGCGCAGGGCGCTCTGCTCGAGGGGCTGTGCAGCCCCCTCCCCGACGGCCTGTGCGGGCTGGCGGGAGGGCTGAGGTGCCGGCGGGGCAGGGCTGGCGCCTCCCGGGCCGCCTCGGCCGCCATGGCTGGGGGCTTGCAGCCTCCCTCCAGCAACGGCCCCTGATTTTTCCCACCCCCTGCCACGCCTGGCAGGCAGGTCACAGTGGGGGGAGCACACGCGTGTGAGGTTTGGGGGGCAGCGGGAGCCCACAGCGGGGGCCATGGCACCACTCTCCCAAGGCGCGCTTGCATTGCTTCTGCCTCTGCTGCGGAGCCGGCCTGTAGCTCCTACCTGCTGCGGAAAGGAGCCCTTTGGGGTCCTTTCAGGTCCACATCAGGTTTTTCCACATGCCTTCCCACAGCCATAGCTGTGTTCAACACAGTAATTTCTCCGTACCACCACACTGGTCTAGTTTTCTCCTTTTTATAGAACTCCCCGCCGTGTGTACTGCTCTAATCTTTCCAAGCAGAGGTGCCCAGGGGTAATCTCTGTGAGGCCAGTGAACTGGTCACCACCACAGTGCACGAAACGAGGCGGCTCTAATCTGCAGAGGGAGAGCCTTCCTCTCGTTTGGAGGTACAGCAACCTGCAGACAGATGAAAAAAAACACAAGGGTCGGCAAAGCCTCTGTCCTTTGTTGAAGGATGCCATTGGAGGGAGTAAGGAGAAAACGCAAGCCGGCCAAGATATCAGTCACTTGGTGTAGTGTGTGAAGACCAGTGATGGGGGGGGAATTATCAAAAGTGATGCTTGAACATGGAAAACAGTTCACCCCAATTTCTCTTTGTATCAAAAGTATTTTTGTTGTGACTTTTGGGTTGTTTTTTTGATCTCATTATTATTGCAAGGTGCAAGGTCTGGCAGAAGACTTTCTCATTGAAATGGAAAGTTTCATTGAAGTGTCCATGGAGCTGCAGTATTTATATGAAGCCAAATGAAACTCACAGCTGGGAAGTCAAAATTCAGGTTCAGGATATCAAGGCAAATAGTATGATTTTCCTTTTATTGTAGCAAGCAGGAAATAATGATCATTGTTACTTTATTACCTTTTAAAGTTCTTACACCTAAAGAGGCCACATGCCTGTAAATCGTACCGTTTCCTTGAACGGCTTGCATGAAAAATACTCCCTGCTGGTTGTCCCTGTCCCTAGTTAATCAAAGTCATGGGCACTGGCATATGTGTGACAACAGATGCTGAACTCAGACTTGAAAGTCCAGGCCTGTGCCAAACACCACGGAAAAACTGCTTGTGCATGAAGGGAAGTGGTCAGCAAGTATGTTCGGCCACCTCAGCGCTGCCTGTGGCACGCAGATCAGCACGCCCTATGCTTGCTGTGAGCATGGCTTCCTGCCAGGGGGACACCAACACCCAGTTCCCGGGTACCAGGTCCTGGCTGCACAGCAGGAGTGACAGCAGGAGGTAAGATGTGCCTCATCGCAGGAGAAAACTTGTCAAGGAGCTGTTATCTTCCCTGTCACAAGGCTGAGGGATTTTGCCCAGAGGCCCTGGACTTGTCCTGCAAGCAGGCTGCTGGGTGACTGATTTGTTTTCCACAAGTAAAGGGAGCTTGAATCAGGTCAGTGGTTTTTGCCCAATGTAAAGTGTCACCCTTTTCCACATCTTTCTCTTTGTAGTTGATGAAATACACTCCAATGAAGATATGAACGTCCAAGGACAGAGGCTTTGTGATGGGCTCTCAGCTGAGGACCTCTTCTTCGACCCAAGTTCCTTGTCCTGAAGAGCAGGTGATATTGCTGGGCTTTGTTGTGGGCCTTCTTGAACACCTATGACTGTCCCTGAGCACTGCTTTCAGGCACTCCTCCATCCCAACCCTCCCGCTGAACAGCGACCCACTGACAGATGGGCAGGTAACCAGCTAGGAGCAGCTGATGTAGCTCAATGCTGAAAAGCTGTGATTGTGTGCGTATCCTCTGTGAAAACTGGAGCGTGTCCAGGGCTTTGCTGGGGACTGCAGGATGCTTAAATGGCAACCTCAGAGAGCAGCACCATGGCAGAGGAAAGGCTGCGTGTGCCGGGCATGCCAGACAGCCTTGTGAGGGGTGTGCACATGGCCAAGCGATGCTCAAAGCCAAGGTGGTGGTGGGAATATTGGGGGCAGCCTGGGACTGTTGCAGGAGCACAGCAGTGAAGGACTTTGGCCTGGAGAGCGCTGCTAGGGCCCTTTTTAATTACCAAGCCGGTAAGTCCCAGGTCACTCTGTCACAGTCTGCTAAGCAAGGTGTTTTAGGAGGCTTGTCAGGGTTAAATTCCAGCTGCCTATAGACAGACTTAGGAAAAGTCTCTCCAAAAAATCAGCAGGTGGGCTGTGGCTAGCAGTTGGGAAAATCAGGCCACTTGGCTGCTTAAATAGGATCTGCAGGAACTGCCAAACCCATGCTGCAGACTGTAAGTTGGAGAAAGCACAGCATTCCAGCGACTGGTACAAGAGCGAGATGGCTGGGGCCAAGTTAAGCCTAGCAAGAGACTTCAGGAAAGCAAGTGTGTGGGTCACTGTCCTCACCATCAGCAGGAAGGTAGGAGGCTTCTATCTTTCACCACAATGTGGCTTCTCCTCCATTCTTACTGTGAAGGACTCCTCCTCCCCTTTTATTCTCGTCACATTACCTTTATTCCCCTCTCTCACAGTAAGACTGTCATAACAAACTCAGGAAAAGCTTGACAGGAGCAATCAATCTGCCTTGGGAGGGACAAAACCCACCCGTGGACAGTGGAGGTTCCCAGTGAGGTTCTTTGCTTGCTTCGGCCCGGGTACCAGCAGCGGGGCTGGTTTGCTGCCCAGGGTGGGAAGAGACCAGCCGGGCAGGGCAGGGAGACCCCTCTCTGCACCAGCATTTCGGTGCAGTAAGAGTGTGTTGCGCACCAGGAAACCTTTGCTGCTTCAGATGAATGCATTCAGACTCAGATTTCTTAATTATGCCTACAACCTGATTGGTAGGAGGAGCCATACCTGAAATACAATCATCAATACCTCAGTAAAGGCTAAAAACGCTCCAGCCTGACTTACTTAAACCACGTGTAACGTGTTGCTTCAACAAGACAAGATCACATTTTTCAACAGTGTGGGAAAATCCAACTATACTTGAAGTGTACTAGGCTGGAGGGTACTTAGCAGTCTAAAAATATGATTCAGAGGAAGATAATTTCCAGTAGAGGTTGAAAATAAATTTATCTTCATTTCTTTTAAAATTAGCAACTATCCTGCTAGTAAAGTAACTTCATAGCTGATTTCTTCTGCTGTGTTAACATCACATTCTCAGGTGGTGACACCTCCCTGCTGCTTTTTACTCTGCCTTTTTTTGTTTGTTGAGGGGTTTGGGGGGTTTTTGATGCGTGGTTGGTTTTTTTAGAGCTGTATGAGATTTTTCCTCAGTTTCATTTAAATTAAAATTATGTTTGTGGGTATGCCTGTGAGCCTGTAGGTTATGTGGTATCACCCTATTTTAAAGGAATTTGTCTGATTGAGAGATACACACTCTTCATTAAAGGTTTGTGCAGGTAGCAGTAAGAAGGATATGAGGAAATCTGCCGTCTTGTGCTGGCTGCAGATTCACAGGCTGTATTAATAGATAGGATTACTGAAGAAGAACAGGTCAGAGGGCTGCAAAGCTCCTGTCCCTTGAGATTTCCTTCTTTAGATCATTAGTCTTGTTGAAGAGCTCCCTTGAATACAGGGAGCAGAAACTGAGGAAAAGGCTGGAACCATTTTATTTTTCTGGGACACACTGAGGGAAGTGCAATTTCTGAGTCATAAGCTCCGCTGAAAATGCCTGGTCAGTCTTCTTCACAGGCACCTTGGAGGAACAACAACATCAGTTTTCTGAGCAGGGAGGCAGCTGTAACAGAGCAAGGAGAGACTATCATAGGTTTCTACCTACTGGCTTTAGGTATGTATTCAGCTGGGATGTGAAAGGACACTCCTAAGTAGAGTTTGGTATGAAGTTCGAAGTGATGCGTTTGGATTTCAACCCTAATGGAACAGGATGTTAGAAAACACAACTTTTTTCTGCAGCTATTACAAGATCAGAGGTACAGCTTTCATTTGTTAAAAAGAGATTAATAATCAATGCAGGCATCTCGAGGAAAAAAAAATAGTCAAGCCTGTAAACTTTTAACTAATGTTCACTATACTTAATATGTGAGAAGAGAAAAAAGTACCTTATCAGAAGTACATAATACTTCTGTATCTTCTTGTGTTCTGGTAGCACTAAATGAATGTTCTGTGATTTCCAGCGTTTTGGCTGCTGGCAGTCAGTTGGCGTCCTACAATTACCTCCTGCAGAGACAGAAAATACAGTTCTGTAGTTTTAAACATTTTTTTTTAACTCTTTGTACTGCTCTTGCTTTAAACATTTGATGCAATAGAAATAAACTTCTTCAAACAGGACCTATGAAAGATCTAAGCAATAGAACATTGTCTTGCGTTAGCAGTCACAGTACCATGTGTTTATTTTGGTTCTGCTGCAAGACAGCTATTTTCAGTGTATAATAAGGATTTGAAAATGGCACCCAATATGAATTCACTTCGATTTCAGAGCGCTTTCGGTTTGTTTGTTCAAATATTGTCTATTTGTGGCAGGCTCATTGCAGGATACAAGGAAACTTTATGGAACTTCCAAGAGTGCAGGTTTGTTAGGTAATCAAAATTTCCAACCATAAAACCTCACAGGAAAATGCAAGAAAACGTAACTTTTATTAAATCTGTTCTTATAAACAGCATATACAAAAACGTTTCTGTTTTAAATGATTGCTCTAAACAGATTTTTTTCTTTTTCTAAGCTTATTATGTATTTCAAGTAGCTTAGTAGCCCTCAGCTTATGCTTGAGAAAGATCTGTAGAAGTTACAATGTAAAATGCTAAGTATTTCAATATGTTTACACGAGACTTTCTTTTCTTGCCTATAGAAACCAGGGAGGAAAAAGTTGTGTTTAGAATGAAAAGAGGGATTCTAGCAGTAAAATGTGTGGCTTCTATCTTAGAAGACTTTTAGAAGAGTGCCCATAAGGTAAATCAGAATTGTTTCAATTTATCCCCAGTCTGTTCACATCTGCCTGTCCCTTTATGAGGGGCTGGGAAATGGCTGCACCATCAGCTAATGAAGTTGCACTTAAGACTACAAAAGAACACGTTAGGTCAGCTAGGCCAGCCCCCTGCTGTGACAATATGTAATCTCATTTACGAAGCTATCATGCTTGCTCATATAACTGTCCAGGGTTTTTTTGGTGTTTCTACTGCTCCTCCAGTTGATGGCCTGTTCCCGATTGTGTTTCTCTGTTGCTTAGCAGCCTTTCCCCAAGTTCTTAGCTACAGTGATCATACTAACTTTATATATTTTTTGTCACTGCTTTTAATTTATTTATTTATTTATTTATTTATTTCCCTGCTGTTAACATCCTATGTCCAGTCTGTGTTCCTGAAGGAGCAATCATACCCTGTGGTATGTTTGTACCTTTGTACTCCTATACTAAGCAAGTGTGTGGCAGGGGGATGTTTGGTTGGTTTTGGTTTGTTTGTTGTTTTTTTTTTAATTTGAATTTAATCATCTCCTATCATAATATTCTTTCCCTTGTCATTCCAGCATATCATCCTAGCAGCCTTTTACACTGTTTTTTTTAGCCTGGCCATTTTTTTATTTTTTTTTAAACTTATAGCCAAGACTGAATACAGCATCCCAGCAAGATCTTGTCGTTGCCATTCACATTAATATTTACACTTTCCCACCTCTACTGATCCCCCTAGTGTTGCCTTTGTATCACGCTGGCAGTTCAAACTTCTTCCATCAATTGACCAACAGAGGTGTTTTCCTCTGCTTCTTCTTAATGGTGACACCACATCTTCTAGCAAATACTTTCTTCAAGTACTTAGGTGCTTGAACTTTTTGGTTGCACATCCGTTGGTTTTTGATTGCTCCAGATCTTTCTGTCAAGCTTACAAGTCCTTGCTATGTCATAGCTGCTATTCTTGAAGCTTAGCTCCAGATTCAAAACTTAAGTTGCATTTCTTGCAAAGTATATATAAACAGCAATAGCATTACTCCAAGTTGTGTAGCGTGGATCTGATTAAAATGTAATGAGGTAGGTATACCTTTATGCAATAAGAACTTCTGAAAAAAATTGTTAGTAATACATAAATCAGAAAAGTCCTCATGTCTTTTTCTCCTCAGAAGTTGGTTACTGCACTTCTGCAAGCAGCAACCGTAACAATTTATAGCTCTTAGACCAAGTTATTGGTGTACATAAACCTATCTGGGGAGCAGTGATGCAGCAGAACAAAGTATTCTGTTATGCAGACACCCTCTTGCCCTTCTGGCAGCAGAGGACAAAGGCCAGTCCATGCATTACCTTCCTGTACCTGCCTTTCTTTAGGGGTTTGGAAAGACAATCTGCATTTGTGGAAGTCTGTGGATACTTCCTTACAGAAAGACCCAAAGATGTTTGTATTTCATGCTTTTGGTTTTTTGAAGCCTTGGAAAACAGCTGCAGTGATTACACTTTGTGATTGCTACATGTTGTCTTCTCTTTCGAATCTAAGTATACCCATGAAGCTTTTTGTGAATGCTGACATACATTTCCAACATCAAAGGAATGTATGTGATTGGTGTTAGCACTTACCCGGAAGATGGGCTTCCTCTGAATATCTTCCTCTTTGCAAGATAAAGTCCAAAAAAACGATCTTTGGCTAAGCTTTCCCACAGTCCCACATCTTGACGTAAATATCAAAGAACCACGATCTAACACTTTTTGCTGAGATGAGTCCTCTTTGCATGTCCCCTTCTGGAAATTCTCTTGTCACAGGTTGCAGATGTCATACGTGACAGACAGGACACTAATGCGTGTGTTGTACATCATACATCAGCCAGGCTGTATCAGATCCAGACAGAGGGGTGCTCAGCACACTGCCTGGAAGCTGAGCTCAAAGCCTGCACTGGAATAGGTATTGCATGCTAGCATCAAAGTGCATGAATGCATTTTGCAGATGCTGAGGGATTTTGAGATCACTGCACTGCTGCTTGGCGTCCGAGTCACCATTCCATCATTTTCCTTGCTAATGCTTTGGCCAGGGGACAGGCAAAGTGGGGGCAAAATGCAGTGCCAATCCCATAGCAGTGAGCCACCGTAGCATGCTTGGAGGGACTATCTGCAGGTGACAGCAGCCACTGTGTTACCTTTCGTTAGGTCAGCTGCGTCAGCATCCCCTTTCTGAAGGCAGCACTGTTTCCATCTTGCAGGAGCTCAGAACTGTCTTTGACAGACAGGTGGGAGCTTGTCCTGTTGCTAGCATGACATCTGACCCCTTTTTGCCTGTGCCTTAAGTGGTATAGTACTGTGGATAGTCCTTGTATAGTTTAAATTATTAGGTGCAGTTTAAAAGTACTGTCCACAGCTGCTAGCTCAGTCAAACAGACTCGGGGGGGAGCAGAATAAAGCATTTTTTTCTTCATGATTATTCCTTTGAATTCTTAAGTAAATTGTTCTTTTCTGCATTTCTACCAAATCTGTTCTGTCCTCATTTTCCCTAGTTTCACAGTTAACTGGGGCTGTTAGAGTGAATGCTTAGCAGAAACGGAAATCTTAAGTCAGTAGGAGAGAATATTTGCTAGAGAACAAATTCTGACTTTGTGTGAGTGTTTAAATCAGAAAGGCATGCTGAGAGCATTACCAATCCCATCAGAAAACTGGAACAGACCACAAAACCCAAACATGCCTTTAAGTGGCACACATTTCTGAATGGTAATAGTACACTTATTTGACAAGTGACAGAATGAGTGTAATTTTGGGACACTGTTTGACAAATAAATCTGAGAAGGTGGGAAAGGAAGTAAGCTATTCACAAAACATTCATCCGCAAAATGATCGCGTTTATGAACAAATAATCTCTCCACACATTGTCAAGTCTAAAACATGATGACTCTTCTCCTTCATGCCAAAACTGGCAATGTGCCCTGGATATGGTATCGTGTATGCATAATTAGCAGCAAAGACTAAAAACAAAGCAGGGTCACTTCACAGTTGCAATAGTTAATGACAGCTTTCCAAATTCTCTAGGTTTTAATAACGTTTTAAATGAAGTTTTCAGGTCTGAAAACCTTTTACAGCAAACCTCTTCAGATAGGCATTTATGCTTTTGTATAGGTAGCTGAATCAGTAATTGACTTCATTCATGCCTGCTCTATATCTAGATGCTCAGTCCAATTTCTGTCTTGGAGATAAGGTTATTTTGCTCAGGGAAAAGCGTAGCTTGTCTTACGACACTGCCTTCAACTTTTGCTCTCATTTCTTCAATTCGTCTACTTAAGGTTCCATGTATATTTTAAACTGCAGATGGGTGAGGTGTAACACCCATTTTTCTAATTCATTCTTGTCAGATTTTACAAGTAAAAGCCATGCAACAATGTCTCATAAGAACAAGTTTAGGTATAAAGCATAATAAGCTATCTTAGCTGGGCACAGATGCAGTCATCTATTGGAAATGTGGATGATCAGCTCGGAGCTATCAATTCCCTCATACCAAATTTAACTCTGCAAAAACATAAATTGAATGTTAACAATGAAACTGCCTGCAGCCTCAGGTGTTTACTGCTTGTTCAAAGGCAATCTCAGGTACATGAGAGAAAAACAGAGTATATCTGGGTGCTCAGGCTTGAGTGATTTGGCAGAAATCTGTGTAAAATTGTTGTGCTCCCTTTTAGCTAGTCCAAGAGTTAAACAATCTGTTTTCAGCAGAGAGATTTTCAATATCCTGAGTCACTCTGGCTGGCTGGCTGCTTTTTGGTGCTTACTGTGCACAGGCTGGCAGGCAGCACGCTGATGCAGGACTTTGTCAACAGGGTTTCGGTCCCTGACCACCACCAGCTTGCTTGGCAGCCTTCCTGTGCCTCCCCCAGAAATCATGGATAACACCACCAGCCTCCTTTGTGGAGCACTTTAGCAACTGTGGATTAAAATGCTCTATTAGGGGGTATTACTACAGGGGATGGCTTATTAGTGAATAATATAAGGGCAACACAACATTTTTAATATTGCTGTCCATCCTATTCCTCCGACCCCCCAATGTCTGCAAACGTGGTACCAAGTACTTTCCTGTGGGTATCTGAGGGGGTAAAGGTGACTCTTAGCTGTTCAGTATTTAGCATTTATCCATAGTCATTTAACCTGTACTACTCTGATACTGCCAGTCTCACAGCACCTGCTCTCAGTCCTGCCCTGTGTTAATGAACTTCAGTAACTGGATGTTATCTGTGTATTTTGCCACTTCAAAAGGGCCAGCATCTCTTGTTGACAAGCAGCCCATATCAGACAGCCTTACAGCTTAGGGGAGGAAATGTGGTGATTCCTCTCTGAACCTTACGTCGGGTGAAAGTACTCAGTTTCTTCCAGTTTGCTATTTTTCCCTCTTTCAGCCACGTTTTCATCTCACTTGGAACCTGGCCTTCCTCACCAGGATTACCTTAAGGTGCTGGGGCTGGATTTTGGGTTGGTTGGGTTGGGTTTTCCCCCATATGCTCTTATGAGTGAATATTGCTGGCAGCTTGCAAAATATGAAACTAGTTCTCTCGGTTGTTTTTCTGTGTTACTGAGATGCCACCTGGTGACACCAAGGTCTTACAGCACCTCGAAGTTCAGAGGTTTCTTTGTGGGCTCTTGATCCACCTGTGATCTGAGGCGCACAATGCAGCTGAGGAGATCCCTGCCCTGGCTGAGCGTCAGAGCTACTGCTGTGCTTCCTCGCCTTGCAGCTTCAGCCTTCGTCCTTGTGCTGTCAGGCTCTGGGGGAAGGCAGGCAGGGAGGTTGTTTGGTTTGAGGTGTTCTTTTGGTTGGCGTGGTTTGCTTTTTGGTAGTTTTTTGTATCGTGGTTTTGTTTTTTAAAAAATATTCAGTCAATATAGTCAGCAATGGCAGACCAGCACATCAGTCTGATGGTGTGGCGCAGAGATCTGGTGTCCCATAGTCACTGCTCCAGCTGATAGCACTTTTATGTGACCCTGGTTTGTTGCTCCATGATTTACTGAGAATTGTGTTCCTCCAGGTTTTTTATCACAGTATTAATACGGTCTACTACCCAGACAGATCAGACATTTTAGGGGCTGGATATGCCAGCACAGGTTCTCCGCTTGCTTTGGTTAAACGGAATGGGCCTACATGCAGAAGTCGTACCCACTCTGTCACCTTATGTCCCTCAGTGCTCCCCTCATCCGCACCCTCGGTGTGTGAATGTAGGTCTAAAAAATGATCACAAATACTGTGTCTCTGTCATCTCCATCTAAAATGCGTATTGTTATTTTACATGTTTTGCTCAATTTTTTTTCCTTAAGATACTTTAACTGAAAACTCCCTTTTCCTCCAGGCTAGGTGAGGAATTTGCCCTGTACATTCCCAGAAAGTGCGAGTCCGACACCTCGGGGGTAGCCCTCCTATCCGCTACACTGTATTGGCAAATCTTTGCTATTTACAAAAGAGGTGCCATTTTATTTTCTCTGCCATTTTAGCACTTCATAGTGACAGGGAAAATATTTCTGTGCCTTCTATCTTGAAAACTATCTTACCTTACAGAAGATAGAACTGATGTACGCAAACAACTACTAGGCTTGCACTGCAGACTGTCCTGATGCATTCCCAAAGCCCTGCTCCTCCAGTGCCCTGTTGTGCCTGTTTATGTATAATACCTAGACTCAGACAAAAGCCAGAAACAATTCCTGACTTAAACTGCGTGCAGCTGTTGGGAACGAGACTTGATTAAGAAACATTGTCACCTAGTGGCCAGAATAAGATGTATTTATTATTATTGATCTTATCCTTATAACGAGATATATCTAAAATATATGTATGTATCTTAGTGTATCTTTGCACCAGTGACTATTTCTGGTTAATACCATATGCCAACGTGTCAGCTCTTCCTGGTTCAAAAGCTCTTTAGTAAACCATGTGTATTTGCTAAGCAAGCCAGAGCAGCAGCAGCTTGGCAGTTTTGCAGAGAAAAGTTATTTAAAGGAAATTGCTCCACAGAAAACGCAGTTCATCATGGCATACAGGGACTGCCCCATCAGCCACCTCCCCTCCCACTCCAGACTACCCAGAGCACCTCACCAGGCGGTAAGTACCCAGCCTCTCTGTTTGGAGAACAAGCACTTTGCTCATTGGTGTTTCAGCTTGTGATGCTCCCAGATGGCCTGGAGGTTCAGAGGCAATTTCCTCCCCTCCCTTTCTAGCCAAGGCAGCCCAGCAGTGAAGTGCTGGGTTCCAGACATATGGGGTTGTTGACGCTTCCCGAAGGAAGACAGCTGTTCCTCTTGCTACAACATTAAACTTATCAGCCGCCTTTCATCTCGTGAACTCCTTTGAATATCCACAGGTGCTGTGCAACACCATCGTGTCATGTCCCTCTTCAGTGCACGTATTCACCTCTTACTGTGTCGACATACAGCACCCTTGCCTGGGAAAATCTACTGCTTGTGCCTGGATAGATGTCACGAACGAGTGGTTTAGGTTAAGTCACTTGAAGAGCGGCCCAGGGGAGAGGATGAGATGCACCACTACAACAGAGAGCTGTGGATCAACTCTTTTCTCCCTTGCCTGGTAGTAAATGTTGTACCCTGGCACCAACTGTGGGGAACAAAACTATCAGCTGCTGGGCTCCTAAACCTGCCCTAGGCTTCAGGTATGCAAAAGAGGTGGTGTTTGGCTCCACATTGCCAAGGTGAAGAGAGGTCACCTATTTCGGCAGTGGCAGAGCTGGTTTGGGGGTGCAAACGGGAGCCACCAACATGGAGCCAGGTGCTGCCCAACCTGCTGTGCTGCCCTACTGCAGCAGCCACCCTGAAGCCATCCCACACACTGACTAAGCCCCATTTTCAATACTGAGCCCAACACTTATGAGTAAACATTTTGTTAAAACTCATTTGTTTCTATGTCTATGTCATTCCAAAAAGCGGGATGCAACCTACCAGGGTCTTGCACTGATGGGTGAAGCAATAGCCGTGCACTTTTGGAAACTCTAGGTCTCTCCAGCTGAGTAAGCGGCTGGTTTTCACCAGATTTACACTCATCTCCCTTGTGTTTTCCTCATGTAATTAGAGTCAGGCAATTTCTGTTCCTGGAGAGTTAAGAGAGGACACAATTGTCTAAAAATAAATTTTAAAGCCTTGAAAGCTTCTGAAAGGTCTGTTCTGAATGTTCTCTTCATACAGATTATCAGGTGTATTACTGAAAAATGTTCCCACCTGGGACAGGCTTTGCCGCAAGGAGATCTTAGACTGCTCTGAGAGAAGAAATGTAATCGTATTATCTGCACGTCTCGGGAGAGGACTGGTAAAGCAGCTCTCCAGCTATGTGTGTGAACTTCCCATATCCATTATTCTATACAACATACCTAAACAGCTGCAGCTTTCGGCAGATTGTTTGTAGTCTCTGCTATACTCTACCACTCTTTCCTTTTTTTCCCAGGTGTTGCATTTCAAGAATTTCATCTGTCCACTTAGGAAAAAAAAAAAACTCTCTAGGCCTTTAAACCGTGGATCTTCAGTAGATGCAGCAGCAGCTCTTTGTGTTTGTTCTGTTTTACTGCCGGAGTTATTCACTTGTTCCTGCTTCTGAAATGTACCCAGCTACTTAAAAAGGCTTTGTGCATAGGCTTTCCAGTGGATACTCTGGTTGAATACGTTTCTAATTGAACAAAAGGGTAATTTTGGAAGAGACATCACACATTTACACACCAAACTACTTCTTGCTTTATGTGCTTTTTGATTTAATGGATTAAATTATTTAATTTTTTTCCAGGCTGGCTGTCTTGGTTTGGAAACAGTATTGTGATTTTTGTCCTGTATAAACAAAGACATGTTCTGCAGCCCACCGACTACCTCACATTTAACTTGGCTGTATCAGATGCTAGTATCTCTGTGTTTGGTTATTCACGGGGGATCATTGAAATCTTCAACGTCTTCAGGGATGATGGATTCATTATCACATCAATATGGACTTGCCAGGTAAGACTGGATTAAGCTTAATTAGACAAAATAGGTGCACCTATTTCTATGTATATGCTATATATAAATAACCAGAGAGGCTCAAAAGAGTGAAAAGAAATACTGACTGACCTTCCAAAAGGACAGCGTTCTTTTGTTACATCTATAAATCAATGCTTTTGATCAGGTTTGACCAATTTTCATTGATTTTTTTCTATCTATTTGCAATAGTTGCTGCTAGTTTGGGGATTTTACTTCATGTCATAGTTCCCACTCGTGTTGGAAAGCTATGGTGTAGGCTCTGCTTGTCTTCAGCTCCCCTGGTCAACCTGGTTGTTGGCACTTTAACATTTGACTTAAAGCAATGTAGACTCTTACTTGGCAAGGCGTGTAGAGCAAAACCTCCACGTAGCACTTGGATATACCCATATATTTTAGCATACGACTTCTTGTACTAAATCCATCGTAACTCTTCAATCTTACACCTAAATTCTTGGTTGGTTCATAGCCTGTGGTAGGTTGTGTGGCTTAATTTTATGGCACAGTCATCCCTGTACTTGGAGACAGCTTTTCATTGGAAAACTTGAAAAATGTTGTTATTGTTAATTCTCAGACATACTTATGTAGACAGAATATAAATACATCGCATGGTTAGATAGGCACAAGCCTGACTCCCTGGTGTTTTCGGTAACATCTGTGAGAAAGATTATACTTAGTGTGTCTCTTTCATGAGGGAATCAAAAATCTGAAAATGACAGGATAGCCTGCGGCAAGGTGTAAGAAAGATCATGATGAAGGAAAAGGGAGAGAGAAATAATCCTCTCTTCTTGGGTTGTGGTGGTGGTGGTGGTGGTGGTGTTGAGGTTTTTTTAATTTTTATTTTTTTAAGAGAGGAAGTTGAACTATTGTGCACATAGATGAAAGCACTTTTACAGCCCATGCTCCCTCCTTTTCAATACAAAAGTTCAGTTTACCCAGAGGGGAAGACTTCCCACAGAAGACTCTGAACATAGAAGCTGTAGATTTATCCAAAAAATGATTGTTTTCTTGTTTAAAATGTGTGTTGACAGACATTTGCCAGAAAATTATTTATCAACATGAAGCTCATTATTTCCTTAGCAAAAATCCCACTATTTATTTCTCCAATGAAAACACCTACAATTGCAGTCTAAGGTCTGTTAAGGAGAAACTCTGAGGAAGCTTCTTCAATTATTTTTTTTTATTAATGGAAACCTTTGAAGTCATCAGATAAAGACATACCTGCAAACCGTAAAATTCACACCTACACTTGGAATTAAACAGACTCCCATTTTCCCTGTATCAGGGAAGACTTGGAGCTATGATTAGGAAAGGAAAGGTGAAATCTGGATCTCCAGGTCCAGTTCTAGCTTTGCTGCAGACTTCCTATGTGAGACAGGATAAGCCATTCAGTGTAAAATCCTGAAGCAGGATCCGTGGCATAACTTAACATTTACAACCCAGCAGGCTGAAAGTGGTAACAGTAAATGACCATTTTGCCTCCCCAGCCCAAGCTCTTCCAAGCCCAGTCTGTGCTGTGGCTCCTATTTTGGGCTGTAAACAGCAGCACAGGTAGGAATCAAGGCAGCATGGCACACTGGGTCTGTACCTCTTGATTTGCATGGGAGTCTTCTGTCAGCAGCCTCACAGCTTTCTTCCCTGATGGCTCTGCCTGGAAGTCCCTCTGTGATTGACTTTGAGCTATTTAGAGTCTTGTTATCATGATTTGGTGCTTTTTATTTTCTTTCTTTCTTTTTTTTTTTTTTTTTTTTTTTTTTAAGGTGTGAAAAGACTGGGATAGAGGTGTGCTTGAACTTAATGTGTGGTGGTGTGCTTAATCTTGCTGTGCTTGAACTGCCTTTACAAGGAGATAAGTGGTCCATAAAGTTCTGGGGGTACCCAGATAGTTTGTTGGTCAAGGTGTGTTAAGTAATCTTATCTGGATCTCCTGGTTTTAAGCAGCATTCATTTGTAAAGCAAGGATATCAGGCAAAGTTTTAACGTATTGGGATCCAAAAATTTTGTTCAGGATATTAATAATCCATTGGCTTTTCTAAACAGTCTGATTTGCAAAGTATTAAGGTTTCTGCTTTGGTAATCCTCTGTAGGCTCTAAAAGCTGACATTTATTATTTCAAATAGGAACTGATACTGTATAAATGCTAACTAAAAAGTCATGGTAACCTGGAGAAATCAGTTTGTACTCTGAATAGTTTGAATTGGTTGTGACGTCAAGTGGTTGAGCTGGTTGTGGCTTGTTGAGAGAAAATCATGTAGGATTCCTGTTTCCATCAAGGTTTTGTTCTGTGTTGGGAGGGTCTCAGAAACATGTGTAAACCCTGACATCCATTTTCTTGATTATTGAGCTTGACAAAACAAAAGCCAGTGATGAAAAAGTGACTTTTGGAAGTCGAGTGACTGTTGTTTAGGAAGAATATTGTGCAGAAATAGCAGGAAGCTTCTGCACATAAAAAAGATGTGAACATTTCCGCTTGTGTGTGGACAGCCAGCCCAAAGATCATTCTCAAAATGTGCAATGTTGAACAGCAGTAGAGGTTTGATTGCTTTTTTTTTTAGTGTTTATAAAACTTGATACATTTGTAGTCTGACCAGAATGGGTTTCACATCTGGAACATGAGGAATGAGGAGCTTGGTGCCAGGAAGGTAAAGCCCATGCTTTTGTCATGGCTCTCCGAAGCTGGTGTCTTGTTCTCACTGCACTCAAGCTCCTCTGCAAGTAGCTGGGATGACAGTTTGGGCTGTTGCACACATGAATGTGGATTTTTCCTTAGTACGGCCTGTGTGTTTTCCCTTACTTGGTTTGTTTTGCTGAGTCCAGAGGAGAGCCTTACTTGGCTTTTTGTCATTGTCCGTTTCACTAAACATTTGCTCCAATTTGATCAGTCAGCTTCTGCTGTCAGGTATGCTTAGGGAAAATTTATTTTCCCAAGATAGCCTGTCATTTCTGTTTATGAAGACATTTCATGAGCTCATCTCATTTAATCCACTTAACTATTTTCCTTTCCTCTGACTCAGGCCTCCTTCTGTGCCCTCAGGTAGTATTTTTCCAAATTAAGGTTCACCATTCCTGGCTGCCCTGGTTAGAGGGAGCAGGGAGAAGACAGGCAGATACTACTTCTCTTTCAAAACAGCCTAGTCTGTGAAAACTCTCTGCAAGAAAAGATGCATCACCATCTAAAAGGACCATCTCATGGCATACCTGCTGAAGGGGACATACATGCGTGCCCCTGTTCTCCTCCTTTGTATGGAAGAAATACCACTATCCTTTCCCCATGCCAAATATTATTCTTCTTTTTGGAGGTCTGACAGAGGTCTCCTGTCAGGAGTGAGGTTGCATGGTAGGTCTGTATCCAGTTGATGCCCCTGATGTATGCTGTGTATGGATATGGTTTTCCAAAGGTGGCTTTTGGACTTTGCTTTCATTTCTTGTTTATCCCTTCCCTGCTCTACCACTGGGTCTTAGTCCTGACCTGGGCAGAGGGAGGACAGTCAGTCTTTAGCACATTCTGTTTTAGCCTCTGGTAATATCATCAGTAAGTAAACAAGTTCGTATAGTAAAGTTGAGGTCAGGGAATGTAAGCCAGTGACCAAGAGCCATCTGTTCCCCCATTGACCATATTTCTAGTGAAAAGCTACCTCGAGGTCCTTCCCGTACGTTTTTTATTGGTATGGTTTTCTGAATTAGAAGTTGCTCAGAAACTTGTAAATAACATTGCATGCAAATGTTCTTACATGTAGGAAGTACAGAAATATTAATTCTGTACAGGTAAACACCGCAGTTTCCTCTGAACCTTATTAATCAACTAACAGAAAGTTTTCCCACCAAGGGCCAGCCTGGAAGGACCTGCCTTCCCCCTCTTTTGCTAAAGCTGCTTTGCGCAGTGCAGAATAATAAAGCCACGGAGGGAAGCAGGAGAGAGAGAGGGAAATGACTGTCTCACCTTGTGGTTGGGTTTACTACATAGTTTGAATCCTGCACAGCTTGATGTTTTGATGCTTTATGCAGCACTTCTGTATTTCCGTCTGGCATACCCTGGACAGAAACAACTGGCAGTGTAGTGAGCAGCAGTAAGCCCCACTTTGCATGCAAGTGTTGTTTTAGTCTGTTGTTACCCCCAATACATTTGTGCACAGTTTGCCTGCCAGCACCAGACCTATGGCATATGTGCATCCAAAAGGGCATGGTGTGGCCAGGAAGTCCAAAATTTTCTAGGAGTGTCAGGCTTAGTGTGCAGGCGTTGAGGAGTATGTGACCCATGGAAAACTCTGGGATTTCTTGCACTTTAGCAGACTTTTCCAAGTTGTGGTGGTGTAGCTGATCAAGTTGTGGTGGTGTAGCTGATCAAGTTGCGGTGGTGTAGCTGATCAAGTTGCCAGCTGAAATCCGAGATAAATGGGGTTCTCTAAAAAAAACTAATTAGATGTGCAATAGTCCTGCTTTATCAATGCTGCTGTTGGGCAAGGAGGGTTCCCCACCTTCCGACGGGTGTCTCACCACTCATGTAGGGAGCTTCTCATTGTCTCTGGCCACACTGTTTGTTTGCTGTAAGGACAGTAGAGCATCCCCACATGACTAATAGCCTTGGGGATTACGTTCCTAGGCAAGGAATGTGGATCTGAGCACCTTTGGATGAAGAAAAGTGAATCAGTCTCTCCTACACTCTCCGTGGGGGAAAAGGGGGAACAGATCAGAAAACTCTCTGCTTTTCACAGTGACACTGCTTAATTTTTGAAAGGTCTTGCACAGTTAAGGGAAGGATATGGTGGTGAATACCACGAAATTCCAATCTTTTGCAGCCTGGAGTAAGGCATTAAAAAAATCAAAAGGGGGTTGAGATATGGCCCTTGTCTTGTTCTGTTGGCTACTTTAAGAGCCTCATTTGTTCACCAGCTTTTGCCACATGTAATCTAGGAGCGAAGCTTAAAGCCACAACCTGCCTTGCACCAGGCAAGCAACCAGAGCCTGCAAAGCTGAGCATGGTGGCCCTTTCCCCCTTTTGCAGATTCAGCTTCCAGTCACTGCTTTTTACTAGCACTTAAAAAATGCAGTATTTTTGGCGTTATGAAATGTTTAGAGGTCTAGTATGACATTCCTAGGAAGAAATAATGTCCATCTTTTGTAAAATCTAGAGGTGGGGATCTGAAATACCAAAAGGAAAATGCAAAAGTAGGAAATTCTGAGATCAGTAAGATGAAAATATATGGGCTTTTTTCAGAAATTCTTGAGGGGAGGGCAGACTTGTTATCTTGAATAAATTATTTTATATTTTATTGATGGCATTTGCTTTCTCAGAACATGCCTTTATCTCCCTTCCTATACACGGATTGTAAAATATTGCTAAATCTTGTCTGAGGAGGAAACAGAAGATTAATATCTTCTTCTTTTAACAAAATGTTCTATAAATTGTCTGATAAATCAAAACACCTAAAGGCATTTATGTTCTTTTATAAATAGAGTAGATTTGAAGAACATTGATTTCTGTCCATTTAATATAACTGATAAAACTAACCAGTTGTTGATTTAGCTAGACTGACTATTGACTCTCTTGACTCCATTTGTGATTTTTTGCACTTATAAATATGAAGACAGTGTTTACGCATTACCGTCTGGGGTGCGGCATTCCCTCACGTTCCGGGTGAGGTGATCGATCAGTGGTAGCTCAGCAGTCAGTGTGGCCAGGTAATAAAAGCAATGTCCGATGGAAACAACCACAATGAAACCTCACAGGCTTCTTTTCTCCTGCCTTCCCAGTACTTGGAAAATTACTGAAGAAAATGGCAGACAGCATTGCTGCTGCTGCCCAGTATCTGTATGCATTCTTCATCAAACTTCTTCCAGCATAACCATGTCACGTTGCTCCATCATCAATTCATTTTCTCCTTCACCAAATCATCCTGTTTTCAATGTATTCCATATGTAGCAAGCACTCTTTGCCTACGTCTCAGCCCCACCTCTGCCGAGAGGTTCTCCCCAGCAGCTATCCATGTGAGTACCCTCCTCACCACAGAGTTCTTGCTCGTAAAACCCAGACAAATCCACAAGCTGTTCATCTTTACCCTAGCAACATCTGTTGAGGTGGATAAAGGTTTGCTTTCGCTCACCATCCCTCCCAGCTAGCGACGGGGAGATGTAGTGATGGTTGCTGTAACCGTCCTTGTTTGCATTGAGAGTACTTGAATGTTCTTCCATGGTTTTCCTCCTCTCCCTGTGAGGAATGCTCTGTGCAGACACTGGTCCTCACGCACAGTGGAGCCAGATCGCATGTTGCAGAAGTACCTTCATCCTCAGCACGGCTTTCTTCAGCAGGCTAACTTTGGTGAAGGTTTCCCATCCAAAGACTGAGTTAACTTGGCCTTGCTTGCTGTAAAAAATCTTGCAATATCACTGTATGTCCCAGTCTCCAAGCATGAAGCTCTAAGGTTGAGGCTGGGCTGGAAGAAAACAGATTTTTTTTTCTCTAATTGTAATAGTGCGGGAATGTCTGCTTAGCTGAAAAATGTTCAGCTACCTATCTATAAGATGTAAAAAGAAATTAAACCAAATATAAAAAGGGAGTGAAAAATGTTTGATAGTTATTGACTATCCTAGCACAGTACTGTGGTGTGATATTTCTGGGATTTTACTTATATATAGCTTATCATTCCTGACATTTCAGTAAGATGAAAATAACCCAAAGTCAAATCATGGAACTGGCACTAAGAGCATTAACAGATAAAACAGGTGTTAAAAGGTGCTGAAGAAAAGCTGTGTAACATAAGCTCTGTATTCAGCTCACCTTAGCACGCTGATTCACTGTGAAAGGTAGGATGCGGAGACTGATCTATAAAGCAAATTCAAAAAAAGTGTGCCCTTTACTTTGGCTGTGCTGTGCTACAAAAAAATCTTCCTCTCCCAGATATGTTTTTCTGAAAAAAAAAAAAAAATCTCAAATACGAACACTAGAATGTATCCTATTCTTGTTTCCTTGCATAACTGAGATTTGGATACTGGAAAAAAAGTGTTGTCTTCCCTATTTATTTATTTCTGGTCCATCTTAATATTATCTGATGAGTTTGCACGTTGCAGTCAAAGAGGTAAAAGCAACTCATGTAGACATCTGTGAGCTAAATTTTAATGAGAAAAACACTTCATCTGCAGGGAAGGGGGGAAAAACTGTGCCTTTGCACAAACAGAATCATTAGCAACATAAAAGATCATTTCAGTATAACTAATGCGACTGCAGGGAAGTTATGCCAGTTTTTATTAGTCATGAGTTCTCCTCATTTTCCTGTAAATTATTATTTCTGCAGCCAATTGTGACAAATTAGGGAAGTTACATATTTGGTACTTGAAAAATTATGGATGTTCAAACTATCTGTTTTCTTGTTTGCTAAGTCTGATGTATCCCCTTCCATGCCACCCAAGCACTGCATCAAACCACACACCGATGCCTGGAAAGGGCATTTCTTGCCTGATAGTGATCCTACAGAACCAGGAATTTCCAAAGCCTAAACCTTGATTCCTGCACTAGCTTTTCCTCTCAGAGGACATTCAAACATCCTTTTCTTGTTCCCTTATGTGGAAAATAGTAGCCTTCCTCATTCTTCTGTGCTTATGTATGTTTCTAAGAGATAAATGTCATCTCAAAAAATGCTGTCCATCACTTACCTTCATCGTTCAAGATCTCCTCACCGGGCTAAACAATTTGTGCTGTTCTGGCACCTCCCTGTGTGCCACATCTTCTCACTGACTTTTAAGCAAAATTTCATATGAAACTTAATCACTCTGATAATATCTGCAAGTATCTTAAATAGTCCTACCTCACATTTAGTCATCTTCTATTTGACAGATATATTCCATTAAGTCAACAGACTGCTTGTGTGTAGGAAGCGGTTTGGGTCCTGACCCGGATTCTGTGCTGACTGAACCAATGACAAGATGACTGTTGCTTGCAATAGGCTGTATATGACATGACATCCAGTATTTCCACACCACTGTCCCTGCAGAAAGGATGATGTGCATCTGGTGGCTTTCCAGATAGCTCTTTAAGGCTAGGGATAACCTGTATCTTTTGCGCTTCCTTCCAGGCTTTCCCTGGGCTACTAGGACTCCTTGGCAATGCACGTGACTCTCCTGTTAGGAGCTGTCAGGTCCAGTTTATCATACACAATAGTGATGTGAAGACCCTTACAGACCATCCCCTTTTTAGGACTATAAGTGTTTTCTTGGGAAAAATCAGTTATCTTTGGTTTCTCTGGTTATTTTGGTACAGGACCAAGAGAAGACAAGAGTATCAACCTAAGAGGAGATCTCCTAGTAGCCATACAGATTTTTCAGGCTTTCAGGGATGTAGCATGTTCTTGTCTCAGCCACTTAATGGCCCAGTCGGTACCATCGCTAACTTGCCATCTGGTAACATCACTAACCTGCCCTCCCTTATGCCTAGGAGCTTTATGAGAAGAATAAATTCACTGGTAGGCATTCAGCCAGCAACCAGACATGACCTTGTATTAACCTAATGGCAGCTCTGTAAGCAGATTCCAACTTGCTGGGAACAGCACAGACAAGTGTACTTTGGAGAGAACATGGAGGATCACTTGTAATCTCTTGAGTTCTCCTGACAGAGCCCATAAACAGTCTGTGGGACCTCTGATTCTCTTGAGACATGTAAGCCTCCTGAAACCTTTAACATGATATTCTGAAAAGGCGAAGATAGTATTTCTTTACTTTGAAAATAAAAGCACAACTTCAATTGACTTAATGAATCTCAGTTGTTGGGGTAGGATCACCACAAGCCACAAAACCAAGCCTTGCTTTCTGTGGCAATGTGAAGATGAGATGGGTGACTCACGAGGCTGTTTTCTTTCTGTGTAGTTCCTTGTTTATAGTAATGATGCTGCAAACAATAAACAAGTAAGCTCTGAATTAACATCGCCAAAGTGGGGAGGAGTTTTGGCTCAGGCTCAGTAAAGAGCGTTTCACACAGTGTAGCATGGATGTTTCCAGAGGGCAATGCTAGACTTTCCCATCTAGTGCTTCTTAATTTCCTGGCACAATAATTCACAGGACAATGGCAGTGCGGCATTTAACCTGAAGATGGGAATTTTTCCGCTGTATCTGGATCATTGGGTGGTATGAGCTACATGTCTGGTTGCTTCCTCCCCACTCATTCTTCATGGGTGGACAGGACAGACATAAAACCTGCTATGGTCCCACAGAATCAACCCAGAGCTAGAAAGCAGGTGCTCCCAAGCATGTGGAGATGGAGTACTTGAAGTAAGATGAGGCTGTGTAAGGAAATTCTGGAAGAAATGTGTATCTATTTGTTAAACGATGTGCACTTGGTGGGGCTGCTACATTCATAACGGTGCTCGTTGATGGGGGCATATGCTAGGAGTATAAATTATGACCTAAGAGGGCTACAACTCTAATAGCAAAAAGTCATCCCAAAATAAATATACATTGAATCTCATTTGATTAACCCAGTATATAAACCTAAAATAACTACAAGCAAACAAGTAGATTGATTCTGGATTCCCTAACATTGCTAAAACCAAAGCCTTACCTGCATATACTAACAGCTTGTACTAAATGTACATTTAACTATATAGTATAGTTAGTATAATCACTTACCTGTACACATAATTGTATAGCCTAAACATTGCATTCCTATTTTTTCCTATCTTTAAAATATATCCCATCAATAGAAAGGTTTAATCACTTGCTGAATGCAAAATACCGAATGTCTGATGTTCTCACTTAATGGTTTGAACTATCTCACCCCGTAGCGTATCAGTTCTCATTGTCTATTAGTAAATGAAGTGCCATTTGTGTCAGAGACCTATAATGGCTTAGGTTAATGCAATCACCTCTAAGAAGAGCTACCCTTGAAGCCTGCTGAGACATTTTAAGAGGCAGAATGCAACCACAGCAATGCCACATGAGCAAAAAACATTGTGGAAATTGTGGTAAATGACAGGTCTCTTTCACTTCTTGTATTGTAGGAAATAGTAAAGAAACAATTTGAGTGCTTTAGGAACACTATGCATTGGGAGCTTTAAGTAGTCTCCTGTGAATACTGATTCTGATTATGAACCTCGGTAGTTCTTCCATTTGACAGAGTTACTATAGTCTGGCTGACACATTAATGATATATTGGAGGGATGGGAGAATTATGTTGTCATTAGACTCAAATGGAATATTTTCTCACTGCAAACTTTAAGAACTTGTTAAATTTTAAAGCATACTCTATCCAAAGGTACCTACATTTTTTTTTTTCCAAATGTATTTCTTGAAGATTGATTTAGGGCTTTCTTGTCTCTTGTGGTTGAAGGAGGTTTATTGCCATTATCTATTTGCATTATGATCTTGTAATAATCTGATTTGTATTTAAAAAATATATTCTGAGAGGGCTTATTGCGATAACTGTAAACGGGGATTATTTATCCATTGCATATAAACATTTAAAGTTTATATTTTTATTTACATATTCATTATCTCAAGAGAAAGACAGAACATTGTGGTTCTGAAGGGAAACAAATGGACGTCAGGGAATTGCAACACATTCTGCAGTTGCCCAGAGGAGGGAGCAACGCAGCCTTTCCGGCTGGTGAGATCAACGTTTCAGCCCAGATGGAAACGTAATAGCTATGCTGTCAATCTGCTTTTGCGCCATTAAACCTTGATTAATCCAATAAGAAGAACAATAGGTTATACTTTACTCTGCTTTAAATGAGGAAAACCCTTATGAATTCAGTAGGGATGCGTAAGTATTAAAGACAGTAGAAGCACACCCAAACTTATAGCTAAAAATTGGATAGTGCGCTGGGGATTCCCGACTCCCCCTGTGTTGAAGCAAAGCTTAAGAAAAGAATTTGCATGCGGTAGGAGCTTTATGTATTGTGGGTTGTAAATAGAACACCAAGAACATTAGTAAGATTTAAAATCAGGCACAAGTACAAAGCAGAAAAAACACAGCCTTTTCTGCAGCTGTGTCTTAGCTTCCAGGCAACATAAAGATAATGAGCAAGTTCTGTGAGTATCTATATACTATACCCAAGAGAATAACGCCGGTATAGCACGGAGAGAAAAGCTTTTAAAACTGCAATCTACTCCTGTTTCTAAATGGGTAAGAAGAAAAGCCGGTGGATCAGAATTACCATTACCAGAACTTCATGTCGATGTCAAAATTCACATTGCCTATTAACACTGTTGCTCTTTGGTCATAATTAATAACAAGGAGGACAAAATTGCATTACACAAAAATGAAGGAAATATTATGACTGTGTAAGGAAGGAGCTGGCTGCGGGGTAGGATAAAAGAAAAGAAAAAACGGAACTGGGGAAGGGGAAAAGCATCAATATTTGAAAGTAATTAAATGTTATCTACTGTTCTAGTATTTCTTTGGCTGTCATTGCGTATATCTTTAAAGACGCAGAAAACTGGGAATATCATGTATTTTTGTTACCTACATATGTTAATAACTCTGCCTATAGAAATCAGGACTACACTAAATCAGTTTTTCTATTGCTAACTCCTTTGGGTTCCAAGCAGTCACTTTGGTTGCTACCTACAGTCAGTGTTGTCTGTTCAGGAGCAGAAAAAGTAGCAGAGATCTTTCTTCCATATACAGTAGGTGTGTGCTTGAAGAAGGCTGGCTACAGCTAGAGTAAATTCTCTCATTTTCTTCTGAAGACATATATCTAAGTGATACCAATATAGAAGTACTGCAGAATCAATAGGCTTGCTGGGAAATGGCAGATGTGTAGCTAGGCTCAAGAGCTAACTCCTCACCAGTGGAAGTCTGGCAGGGACAATATTGGCTTGAGGCTCCTGCACCCAAAGCAGCCCTAATCCTGTTGGATGCTCTCTTGTGTTTTAATGTTCTGGATCCCATGGCTTCTGCCTGGGCTGCTCTGCAGCTTAAGAACTATCTCATTTACCTCCTTTATTCATTTCATCCTGGCACTCTTGTCATCCCCAGAGCTCACTCTCCTCCTTGGCATTTCACCCTGTTACCTATTCAAAACCACTGAGCCTGTGGCTAGCACGGCACCCCTGGCAGATTGCTGCCACTTTAGCCACTTACTAGCCATATGGCCCCGGTCAAATCTCTGGTGACAATCCCCCAGACTAGCAGAAGCAACAGTATTTTGATCTGCTGAAATGCTGTTATGAAATAGTATGAAAATGAGACGTGGTGCTGACAATGGCTTGGTCCTGTGAACTATGTTGATTTCGGTAAAACTGTATGTTTTCAGCAAGACACCATTCCAAAAAAAAAAAAAAAAAAACCAAAACTAAAAACAAACACTTGGCTTGTTCTTTCTTTCATCTTAAATGGTAAAGGGCAAGAGTATTTTTAGACCCACTTCTCTTCTAAGCATGCTCAAAGGCTGTTTGAACTGATCACTTAATATAATTGTCTCTCTTTGGTCTGCATCAGGGAAGGGGGTGGGAGGATAACGGTCACATCTGCAGGTGATAAGACATACAGTAATGTATTTCAGAAAAACTCAACCAGCTTCAGCATAGAAGGGCTATGATACACACTAAGAACCTTGTCTTTCTACTTTAGTATTCAATCTCATAGCACTTTATACTTAATTTCAAAGAGTTTATTTGCATCCCTGCTGAAATACTGCTTCCTTTCCAGTCTAATAACTAATGTTACGCATCCTAGTTTCTCAGTAGTCCTTGGCCATGCTGTTTTCCCTGTCTATGAAGCATTGTTAGAGCAAATGGAGACGCAGCAGCTGTTTGCATCAATAAGGCTAATGAAATGCAGAACACATTTGCATATCCAGGTATTTCACCAATCTCCACAGCACACAGAAGGCCAAATTCAGCCAAGTGTAGCTTTCAGCAAGTATCCAAAACACACAAGGAAGTCTGTTTCCTGGTGTAAACATGGTTGCGTTTATACACTAAACATGAGCTGACTGTAGGCAGAGCACAGGTGGGTGTAGACTGTTGTAGTAGCAAATCTGGCATGCATTGAAAATGTGGTGGATCTGTAAAAGTTGCCATTAAGTACCGCGTCAATATAAAGATATTGGTAGCAAGAAAGACTGACAGTGAAAGAAATGACGAAGCAGCCCTTTCCTAACCCTTCACCCAATTTAATTTATACAATCTGCCATGGTCTCAGCTTTAAGCCTGGATTAAAGCCCCAGATTCAAGGCTGGGATAAACAGAATTCCACGGGATGTGTGCCCATTCACACAGAGTTGGTTCACCGTAGAATAATGATGTGCCTTTCCACTGATAATATTACCACTTGAATGCCAAGTTACAGTCCAGAGACACTTGCTTAATATTCCTGCTTCACTTGGTGTAAAACTGGCACCTCCAAGAGCTCCTCTGCTCTGGCCTGTTTGGTGTATCATTGCAAGCTTTCAAAAAAAAGGACTGCCTTCAGCGTTTTGCCTGGATCATTTCCCAGTCGTATAGTGCTCCCGAGCAGATGGCTACATCCATCTCCACTACCGCCAGCAGCAACTTCCTTCCTAAGCCCCAAGTGCAGCTAGCAGAGTTGTAGCCATCCTGTGCACGTACTGCTGAGACACTGACGTCAGCGGGAGCCTACACAGCCGTATGGCTCTGCCTGCGTCAGTCAGAGGTGGTGAGGATCAGTGATTAATAAATAGCAGGCAATGAGGAGTACCAATATTGAGGCTCAATCTATTGGAACCATTTGGCTTTGGATGGTTTTACTTATTTTTTTAAAAAAGCTTTTCTCAGCCAAGCCCATTACCTCCTACGTTCTTTCCTCTTTGGCCTAAATTTCATGGGTTCAGTTTGCATGGTTGTTCTGCCTAAGTGGGGCAGCTGCATCCAGTGCATTTTTGCCTATTCAGGGCTTTTCTTCTTTTCAGTTCAGCCTTTTTCTCCTTCATTTGGCAAGTTATTTCAGGGAAGCACAGATGTAAGGGAATCTTTGCTTGTTTATTTTATGTACATGACAGAGCACTTATATAATTTCTGAACATTTACTTGCTCACTGATCCTATAGAAGATAACTGCACCTGACATTTTACACTTCCCTGCTAGTTGGGTTTCTGGAAAAACTTTTGAGAGCATGAACATGAAAATGACAGGAGCAATCCCTGTGGTTCTTTTCTGCTTCAGCTCTCTGCAGTAAAAGAACATCCTGCACTGCTTTGTTTTTCAGGTTGATGGCTTCCTGACACTTCTTTTTGGCCTGGCTAGTATTAATACCCTTACAGTAATCAGCGTGACTCGCTACATCAAGGGCTGCCATCCTGAAAGAGGTAAGGAATAAAGGCAAGTCCTGTTCTGCCTTCACTGAACCTGGTCAAATCTGTATTTCTTTCAGTCACGGGCTATATCAAATATAAATTAGATATAATGGAAACCAAAACGTAATGCACTCATTGACATTACAAACATGTTTGCATAGAATCTTTCAAAGGTAACCCTAATAAGAGCAAAATTATTACTAGTACGCTTTGGTCACCATGGGTTATATTCACCCTTGTGCCAAAGATACCACAGGTCCTGCTGACCCCTCTATATTCTTCAAAATGCAACTTAAACGACTTCTAAGTGATACATACATTGTTGTCTGGATCTCACTGTAAACAACAAATTTCATATTCTGTGAGATTATGTTTGGGAAGAGTCCAGTTGTTGATAAGATCCTTGGTTTGGAAGGCTGCCCTACCTACAAACATTTTTACTCTTCAGGGTGTTTTGCCAGGGTTTGTGCACAGCAGGCATCATGGGCTGCTTTAGATAGCGCTGGGAACATTCAGTCTGCGCATCCTGCCTCCACCTTTTGTAGCACTGCGCAGCCTGCCAGCCCCACATACCTCTCTGGCCTCTCCTCAGCTGACAGTTTCACACCATGGGAGATGAAAACTACTCCTACCACCCCCAGAACTGACCGTGACTCAACTCTACCCAGACAATGCCTGTCTCCCACCTCTCTCCCAGATCTGCAAAGCATCATCACCACAACCTCACACCCACACTTCTTCCTTTTCTCGTGCCCTGTTGATCTGTAACCTGAATATCTCAAACCACCACTGTTCATTACTCTCTCCAGTGCTAGAAACCTTTTACTAACCACTCCTGGTTTTTTTCAATTTCATTTTTTTATTAAGCTTCGGTATAAATGCCTCTGTAAAGACATATGAGTGTCCTGCTGTGCAAATCTGGTCTGAAATCTTTTACGTGTTTCCTGCCCTGTGAAGCCCTCATTAGCAAATCTGTATGAACATGCCATCATCTACCCCTTTTTGTATCACCACACTCACCCGAGGAGCGGAAACCTTTCCTTACCATTCATCCTGGACCTCCTGAAAACCCTGGATTCCACTGAAAGCCTTATGCTTTATACCTACACCTTCTATAAATCCTCCTTAGTCTTCCTTTCACCTATCCTTAGATAGTGCATTATCAATTTTCATGCCTTTGTAATGACTGGTTTACACCATCTTTTGGGCAGGAACCTATTAATACCTGCAGGTGAAGCATGCATAAATACCCTGGAGTCATCATATGAGTTTTTCTCTCTAATAGCATGAAGGGAAAGAACTTCTGCAGGGAGGTCTTTTTTCCACAGGAAGTTCTTCCATAGTTTGTTGTAATGATAGACTAATTGAAATTAATTTTCAGCACAAACTGCTGTTGGAGCTGCTAGAATTTGGCTGTGACATATTCTACATCTTACATTCATTGTGTATTATGAAGTCATACTTAAAACACATTTCTCTTTTGCAAGACTGCATCACGTGTTCATCTGAGGGTGTACACCATTTATGTTTGCGTCTTGAGGAAATCAGAACGAGTAGCCAGTATAACTTTACAGAAATGCTGGGGAACAGAAACTGGTGGATGCATGGATATTTCCTACGTAAATAAAGAAATAACCACTATGTATGGCAACAGCAAGACAGATTACATAATTTGTATTGAATGGCTAATGTAGTTTGAGCATCTAATGTGTTTTCTCCTTTTTAACAGGGAAAACCTTCAAATTGATAAGAAAATCCTCTTAATTTAGATTTATCTTGGTTTTTTTCTACATAAAAATGGAAAACTAGCTGTCTTCTACTCGTTGCAAAATTGCAAAACCTAAGTCTAATGTAGAACTTGCTAATTCTGCAGTGCTCAATAGACACATTGTCTCCCGCTCAAAAGCCATTCGTTTCCACTGTTCACAAATGGTCCTGAACACAAGCCCGACCAATGCTTTCAAATTTAAGCTTTTCTTAGGAATATGCAGGGGGGTTTCTTAATATTTTTTAAAATAGCTGTGTTTTCCTTATCAGCTGTTGGTACAGGAGTGCATTTAGATTTCAGAGGTATGTCTGCCTTTCTAGATACTGTTTGCTGACTAAACCATGCCATTGCAGGTCACTGCATCAGCAACAGCAGCATGACAGTGGCTCTGGTCCTCATCTGGATAGCAGCTTTCTTCTGGTCAGCAGCTCCATTACTTGGCTGGGGCAGTTATACAGGTAACAGGTAGCTTTCAGTTGTACTTATCTGGCACCTCTCCACTTAACTGAACAAAGATACTTGCCTGCCTTTCTTGCTGTTTATGATAAACCAGACTGATTACCAGTGGAACTGAGAAAATCATTCACCATGCATGACGTACGCTCAGAGCGTTGCCTGCTTTGGTATCAGCTATAAAGAGATTTTATGGAAGATATCCCAGGAAAGTCTTGGACGAAGTGCATATTATTTATGAAAAAAGAGAGGCCAGAAATATTTGGCATGGCTAAGCAATGAGATAAAGGAAACTATCAAAAGACATACTTCAAAACCTGTCAAGATTAGGAAGCTAGAAAAGAACACAAGTTACAGCAAGTTAAACTTGAAACTATAATAAGGCAAGCCAGAAAGATTTGGTGAAACAGTTCATTGAAAATATGAAAACTAACATAGCAGGAGAAGAAAAAGATGTCAGAAAGTTTGCAAGTCCAAGAAGCGATTTGGGTGCAAGATAAGGCCATAGCAAAAAAAAAAAAAAAAGGAGGGGGGAAAAAATCTGAGTAGTGAACACTGAGGTAATTCGATGGCTAAGGGATATTCCCATACCAGAAAATTTCTTCAAGGGGATAAGTTGGAGAAATTGGCTCAAGTCTCTAAAAATTCAACAAAATGGTAATGCTATAGAAGTCCTAGCAACTGAAATCATGTGACTGAATTTGTCCAGCAGTTACCTGCCTGGATCCTGTAGGCACTTGCATCCTTTGAGAAGTCATGAAATCTATGAAGCTTCTTAAAGCAGCTATGTGAACATAGCCTCTTACTTACTAAATACATAAGCTTTGAGGTATCCCTGGACTCCTGAAGTACGGGTGTGAGAAAAACTTCCATTTCTATGATTGGTTAAATCTTCTATCCTTCCCAAACCAAAACGTTACCAAGATATACGGCTCAATTGTAGAATCATAAAATCATTTAGATTGGAAAAGACTTTTAAGATCATTGAGTTCAACTGTTAACCTAACACTGCCAAGTCTGCCACTAAACCACATCCCTAAGTGCCGCAACTACAGGTCTTTTAAACACCCCGAGGGAAGGTGACTCCACCACCTCCCCGCGCAGCCCATTCCAGCGCCTGACCACCCTTTCAGGGAAGAACTTTTTCCTACCATCCCATCCAAACCTCCCCTGGGGCAGCTTGAGGCCGTTCCCTCCTGTCCTGTCCCCCATCACCTGGGAGAAGGGACCGACCCCCCTGCCCACAGCCCCTGCCAGGAGCTGCAGAGAGCGATAAGGTCCCCCCTGAGCCGCCCCCTCTCCAGGCCACCCCCCCCCAGGTCCCTCAGCCGCCCCCCGTGAGCCTGGTGCTCCAGCCCCGTCTCCAGTCCCGCTGCCTGTCTCATCAATACCACTTCTAGGAGCACTTTTCCCTACTGCAAATCCCGGTGGTTTCAGGTTCCTGGAGTATCTGACTCACAGCACGTTTCCACTGAGGACACCCACGGAGGTGTGGGAGCCCAGCAATGGCAAGTCCAGCAGTGGAGCAAGTGGCCCACAGCATATCACACCTGGCCACCTTGGGTGTCTCACTTCTGCACAGCAGGGGTCCCCAGGACTCCGCTGATTTTTAGAAATGCCACTTGCCAGTGTCTCTACAGAAGGGGAGGAACACAGCTCTGAATTCTGACTTGCAGAAAATGGACAGGTTTTTTTTCTTTTATGTCACCTGGAGGCTGCTTTCATTTTTCAGTCAAAAGCTTTCACAAACCAGAAATCTGAAATTAAACCAGACTTCATGGTTATCTTTCAAATCTTGAGGACTACTGATGAAAAAGGCAAAGGAGACAAAAACATATTTCTATTACTGAACACAACCAGACAGCAACACCTAGAGGTTTTGGTGATGGAAATACCAAGCTCTTTCTGATGAGACTCATAAAAGAGATTTAATCTTTTGCTCCTTTAAATTCATCCTGTCTAAACCTCCTGTTACCTGTGAGGAATTAAGGGATTAATTTTTTCCTTCAGAATTATCACTGGATTTCAGGGAGAGATCTATGTTGCTAAATCATGCAGGCTTCACCTGTGTTGTATCTCCAGGACTTGTTAATGCTTGACTTTACATAATTTTGGTTCATGCTTCATTTATTTGTAAACCAATTTTCTGCCATAGCTGTCAGAAAAAAACAGCTTTTTTTCCACTTACAAAGAAAAATCAACAATCCACAATCTACAGAACACCTGTAATGCTATCAGACTCTACTTTTCTAGGCGCATTGGCAAATACATCAGAGGGTCTAAAGTCAACTGTTATTCATAGAAATGTTTAAGCAGAGACGGCACCTTATTCCCACCACCTTTCCCTTAAGCACTGGATCAGTCAGTGTCCTTTCATAAATTCCACTAGCTGCAGACCCTGCAGTCTGCCTGACTTCATTTTTAAGAGCCTGCAGCTCCTTTGTAGTTGCAGAAGTGTACGCTTCCCATGTAGCAAAATGATCTCATATCTTTCTATTTATGTTACATCTTCCCCTAATCTTTATCATTAGCTATATCAGTGTGCTTTCCTGGCTGTCACTACAGCCAAAATTTCATTGCCTTTTTGTTTATATTAAAAAAAAAAAATCTCAAAATTTTTACTTCCTACTTCGCTATGTAAATAATGACTTTTTACATTTGAGGTATTGTGTCTTTACAATCGCTTGTTATGCTGTTACCATGTTCATCTTAGGAAGTTACTACATAGAAGATTATGACAAATAAGAGTCGGTAGCACTCAAGAATATCAAACCTACTGAATTATTACCTTTTTTTTCTTTTCTAATGAAGTACCACAATTTCCCATCCTGAAACAACAGTTTGTGCATTATGGATTTGTATTTGAGATCTAAACCGGATAGAATGATAGTACACATTAAAAGTTGTTATGGTCTAGCTAGTCTTGAAAATGGTTTATGTAGGAAACTGTGTCACAGCTCATTAAATCAGAAAGATCAATCCATTCTTTAGTGCTGAAAAGAAGAAAAATACAGCATTTCAACTGGTAAATTAATTGCTCAAAAGCAAATACATGTTCTAAAAATGCTAACCAATTTACTTTTGCTTTCCAGATCGCATGTATGGCACATGTGAGATAGACTGGGCAAAAGCCAACTTCTCTACAATCTACAAGTCCTACATTGTCTCCATTTTTATCTGCTGTTTTTTCCTACCTGTCACAGTCATGGTCTTTTCATATGTGTCAATTATCAACACTGTCAAGCTAAGCCATGCGTTAACAGGACTTGGTGATCCCACAGACAGACAGAGGAGAATAGAGAGGAATGTCACCAGGGTGAGTTTGGGTTTCATGCTGGGTGGGATTTATCTCAATGAAACCTGTCTTTCCAAAAACTGCTCTCAACTAGAACAGAAGAGAGCAAAACCAATCACTTGCATTTCATTTCTCTATAATCTCTAGTGGCAGAGTCTGAACTCAGTGAAGAATATGAGGTTTGTTTAAAACCCCTACCCCATCAGCTGGCTAATATTGATGCTACATCACATGTGAAAAAGAATCTAAATGTATTGGAATAGGTTATAAAACACAAACCCAGAAATTTGGTTTGCATACGCTCTTTTCTTTCAGAAGTTACATTACTTCTGAGCATACACAGAAACTACAGTGAAGCTTTCAATTTACTTATCGTTGACTTAAGTCTGCCCGAAACTTTCTGAATTCATAAAAACATACAGAGGACTGTAGCTATTTTCATTCCATTAGATGAGGCATTGCTCAAGCACACCACCATGCCAAAAGTTGATATATAGCTTCTAGGTCTGCCTGGCTCCATCAAAGCAAACCTTTTGCTTGCCTGTATTCTCCTGTGAGCCATACCCTCAGGACAACCTGCATGTTGTCCTTCCAGCCAAGTGTCCAAGCTACTATTTCCAGCATATTGCTTCCATGATGTAGTCTTCCAGAATAAATCTAAGACTATTCTTCTTCTGTCTTTTAGGTTTCTATCGTCATTTGCACAGCCTTTATTATTGCATGGTCACCATATGCCGTCATCTCTATATGGTCTGCCTATGGTTACGCTGTGCCCAATCTTACCAGCATCCTTGCCAGTTTGTTTGCCAAGTCTGCCAGCTTCTACAATCCCATTATCTACTTTGGAATGAGCTCCAAATTTCGGAGGGACATTTTCGTCTTGTTCCATTGTGCCAAGGAAGTCAAAGACCCTGTGAAGCTCAAACGTTTCAAAAACCTCAAGCAAAAACAACAAGAGCCCTCTCAGAAAGCAGAGAAGTATGCAGGAGAAATGTACCCCGCTCCAAGCCCTGATTCTGGGGTGGGAAGTCCAACCAACACCCCACCTCCAGCAAACAGGGAAGTATATTTTGGTATTTTGGATACGCCATCTAATAACCCTGATATTGAATGTGATAGACTGTAAGTTTTGCAGCCACTTAACACGTGCACCCATTTTATGTTCAGGAAGACCCTCTTCAGATCAGTGCTCAAGTGATTTCCTTATCCCTGGTCTGTTTCTTGCTGTAGCACTGGAGACTATACAACTCAAGCAAATCAGACGGTGAAGTGGTATTTTCCTTCTATTTACGTACAAAACCCTACGAAGCACGTTACAATACAGGCAGCACACCCAGTGCCAGAAATATTCAATTTTCACATGCATGCAGGAAAAAGACGACTGACTTGTGGAGAGCAGGCATTAGCTACCAAAAATAACTATTATGTTCCCATCCAAATTTTATCAATGAAGGGATCACATTTCCAAATATGTTTTTTGCTCTTCAACAGGCCCAGCCGTAGAGGGTTGGTTTAGCTCTGTGGTGCAGCACAGCCCAGGCTGTAGAAGATGGGCCCTGCCGAGATGGCTGCGGAGCTGCTGCAACCCCAGTGGCTGGGAGCTGGTAGGCAAAGCCACGCGCTCTCTGGGGGGCACTGGGGCTGCCAGGCCCTGGGCATACACAGGTGCGTGTCCCATCGCCTGTGCCTGGCTCTGTGCATCTATGCAAGTGCTAGGAGTCATAGATCTTTGCGTTCTCTGGTCACTGTAGTCTGAACAGTGGCATCATACTTGTCCTCATTGGTCTACAGAATTATTTTTACCTTCCCTGACCCTTCCCAGTGAGAAGAGCCTGTGTGTAGCATTCACATTCGAGAAAGCTGGCCTTTAATTTTGCTGATCTGTCTCCAAACTGGTTGTTATTAAGAAGGAGCAAGAGATGTACAGGCACCAAAACCCAAAATGACACTAAGGTTTTAAGACTGCTGCTGAAGTGTGGCATCAGAGCTATTTGTAAAGTATAATCCAACACTTCGCTGCTGCTTCTAAAGAAAGTTTTTGTACCTGCCTACACGTAAAAAATGACTTTTAGGTAAACATAACTAAGTAGCAATTAAGGATAGTGATTTCAATAGCTAAGCTGTAGGCTTTAATCAGTAGCAAGACTATCAGATGTTATAATATCCAATTATTCCACCAAGTTTATCTTACAGATTCAAAATGAGGGGGTATAGCTTCATAATTCCTCATCTTGGAAATTAACTACAGACTCTGAGACTTCTGTAAAAAGGCCTCTGTATTAGCTGTGGAAATTGTGGGTTCATTTAGTGCCGTTTGCAAGTTAAACAAGGGGAAAAAAAAGAAGAAAACCACCCTAACAACATTGGTTGCTAACCTCACTGCTATTTATGGCTTTTTGGAATCTCACTGTCCGCATCTGCTAAAATGTAGTTGTTTTGCAACAGTATGCTTTTCCAGATGTGTTTCTTGGGAAAGTTACAAAGAGATCCTGCCTTCATTTCCCCCATTACTCTATTTGTTTTGAGAAAATCACCTCTGTTTTGAAGTTAAAAACAAATAAACATTATAAGCAACAGTAGGGAACTGAGTTTTCATTCATGGCCACAGACCTGAACTACAAGAGCATTCATTTTCGTGGAAAATTTTGAGATATGGGTACTATTTCATTACCATAAATAATTAAAAGCAAATAAGTAAATACTTCGCTTCCAGATAAACACGCCTGTCATAGATGTAGAAATAGATGAAATAATTTCAGGGAAAATCCTGTCACAGCTAGATGAAGCCAGGCTGGGCTAGCCAAAGCTAGCACATAGTTTTGAAAGCTTCTAGGTGTAGCACAAAATCCACCTCGGTAATATTGCTAGACTGAGCCTTCTCACTGCTGAAAGAGCTTGGGTTTTCCTCCAGAGAAAGAAGGGGGCTACACATCCCCATCGGATGTGGTTCCTGGAGGTACCAGCAGCTGCAGCTGTGCCAGACACCTGCCTGTAGAGCCTCCATGGCCAGAGATGCCATGCTAGCTTTTTAATCTGTATTTCTGCTGATTTACAGATAACTAGGGAAAATTCTTGTCCTGCTGCATTGTAGCAATGCTGTTGATCTGCAGGATTCAGACTCTGACATAGAAAAACATGAAAAGGGGAAGGCAGAGCAACAAAGCCATTTCCAAGAGTGCCACTAAACTCCAGCTGAAATCTCTACTAGTTCATACGCCACTGAGCATGTACAGTGAGGCTAGATTGGGGAGGGGGTGAGGAGGCAGCAGTGAAAATGAGCCAGAATAGGAGCAGAACAGAGGAAAAATGTGAGGAGGAGTAGAATGAGAAAAGCAGGAGAGCAAGGGGCCAGGAGCCAAAGGTTGTATACCTGCTGAAAGACAACTATAAACAGCTACACATAAAAAAGTCTTGACTGGACTGTGACAGACACCCCTCCTGCAAGGCCTGTGGCTACAGTCCTTTGTGGATATAGGGTAATAGCATGAGACTGCATACCCATAGAGCAGAATATCTGGTTTTGCAGGTTACACACGGGAAAAGAGGATGGATGCCTTTGCAGGCACCAACCTGTGCTCCAGGTTCAGGAACAGCAGGAGCACACTTGTCACTGAAGTCACTCAGGTTAAAAAACTTCCAACCCTAAAGCACCAGTGACACCAGCAAGTGGCTGAATTCAGAAAAAAGGTCCAGAATCTCTTACCACCCTAGTGCAGTTAAGGGAATGCACTTCAGCATTTCAAACACGTGAACCAACACAACGCCATTTGTCAAACACTTCACCTGCATCCTGCATTTCCTCCCTTGTCTCTGGTGTCACAAGTGCTCTGACAAGACTGTCCCCAACTGCTGCCCTCCACAGATGGGGTCCAGGGACAAGCAAAGAGCTCAGGAGCTTGAAACAGTCAACAAGGACAGACACAGTCTAGATACACTGACGGAGGATGATGGGGGTTTGTGCTTTCTACTTAGCAAGAATGAAGTACAGTGCAAACAGCATAGAGAGTCCTGGAGCAAAATTACTCCTCCCCCTACCCTTGCTGCACCCCACAACCTTGGATTTTATTTTACAGTGGGTAAGTTTTAGCAGCAGAGATGCAAGAAGGCTGTTCTCCTGACTGATACTCCGATGACAAGGATGTTTTCCTGGGAAACCACATCTTTGAATGCTTTCTGTCTGAGACAGTCTTAAAAGGGAGGTCCCACTCGCCTTGGCAAAGCTAAGGGCTACCTGCTTCCAATGCTTTCTCTTTAGAAACACGCTATATTTTTACATTTGTTTCATGCAAAAAGCTAATGGATGTGCCAAAGGCAGGGCCAGATGTCATATCTGTGAGATAGGGCGTCCCATCCTAGTTCTGCCACTTCACCTTGTGTGAAGGCACACAGCAGACAGGTAGCATGAGCTTGCTAATAGGATCTGCTTCTTCCAGTGCCCCTACCAGGGGCCTTTTTCAATGTGTTTTGTACTGAATGGATGAGTGCCAGCCTGCACTAATGAGATCTCATGACTATTGCTGGTATCCAAATGGTGTCTTGTCATGAGGCAAGAGAACAATATTCAGATCTTCCTCCATTTGGCACAGAAATTCTGGCATGTAGGCTCCTTGTGCCTCTCTTGCTTAGCCCCAGATATTACTGTGAGATTTTGTAATTGCTGGGGTTGGTTTCATGTATGACACACTAAAACCAAGTAGCATCATCTGGCAGAAGGCAGTAGGCCAAGCAATTCTACAATTTCCAAACAATGCTGTCAGCATTTGCTGGCTTGTTCCAGCAGGATCTGAGACAGAGGTTAGCCCTCTTTTACCCTAGATGCAAGAAACCCAGCCAAAAACCTTGCTAGCTGTTCATTATCCATTTTTGAACGCACAGCCCTGTTGCCACGTTAAAGCACTCCAGCAAAAATGACGTGCCTGAGCATAATAAAATGACTCTGCAAAATGCTTGAAGCCCTTAAGCTACCTTTTAAAATATGCCTTTAGGTACTCTACATATTCAAACATTTCCCAGCTGTTTTGATTAGCTATTGATTAGTGTAGTCATTAAAAACTCTCCTGCTGAGTGTACAATTCGTATGTTTACATGTGTACCAAAATCTCATCAGCTATTACTTGATTATTTATTTTCAGTATTATTCATATTATCAACATATCAGTGTTATACTATAATCACCGCAGTTACTAATCGTGAAGTATACTTACTAATACTCACATCTACAACTTGGCCTTGCAGGTGTATTACCAGCATCCCTGTCACTGACCCAACACTTTCACTTGGGCTACACAGTTTGAACAATCAAGTTAACCCAGGATTACTTCTGTTCAGTTTCTACATTTAAAAATAACCTCCTCTTGGTTGGGGGCCGGGGGGGGGGGGGGGCCGGGGGGGGGGGGGGGGGGGCGGTGGTGGTGTAGTAGTAATCATTTGTTGATTTATGCCAAGAAAACCTTTTGGGCCCACATTCACCCTGCTGGCATTTTTGCCAAGCTGATATTCCTTTAGGGTGTCAGCACATTGCAATACATAACAATTTCTTAATAGCTTTGACATTTCTGACAGTAGCATGAATAAACTGAGTGTGTAGTTGGAGGGCGCGGGATAGCCTACTGCAGTCCAGTCCCTCTTCTCAGTGCTATTGCGCCTTTTTATCTAATGACTCACGTAGAAGTATTTATTGTAGCAGAGACCAGAAAAAACAAGAAATACCCCTCCACCCTGCTTAAGACAGTGACTTTATTACAGTACGAACTTCTCAGGCTTGCACCCCCTTGCATGCTCTCTCTCCACCCTTATAAATCCTTCATTTTTTGCTGCACAGACTGACAAGGTAGAAGAGATACAGAGTGTGCCCATCCAAGCATGGCCTGTGGTTTGGCACTCCTCAAGAGTGAGAGATGGAGGCAAAATCCCTTCCCGAGGGTAGGGCTGGACAAGAACATAGTTCTGCTGCTGCCCTGGTGAATGCTCTCACCCCAGGCAATAATGAAAAAGGCGCGTAATGCTACCACATCTGTATTTTCAACTATCCCACAGATAAACCAGCCCGGCAAAACAGGTTCTCCTGCAATGCTACGTGTCCCCCTGCCTACCTCTCAAATTGCTGAAGGCTTAGGAGCCTGAACCTTCTCAGTACATCCACAAACTCAAAGGATCTTTGCAAGCACTTCAGGAACTCCGCAGACCAAAGCAAAGGTGCTTGCAGGGTCAAATGGGTCTGTGTCTAGTATGTGGTCTAATTCCTGTCTGCAGCAAAGACTCCATAGTAGCTGGCCCCTAATCCCTTCCTGCACTGATGATCTAGGAACATGGAATGCTACAACACTGTGCAACTGGAAGAGAAAAAGGAAAAAACCAAACCTCCAAGGTCTTCATAGCCAGCACATATTCCTGCTTTCTGGGAGACAGCAATTAGGTGATTCCAGATGAAGCAGGCTAAAACATGAAAATAGGACCTTCTTCAGAAGAGTAATGGTACTAATGGATACACATATACACAAGGTCCTGCAAAAAGCTTTGTGCCTGGAAGACTCTCATAAAACTTCATATACCCACACACAGACTAAGAGAGGTAGCTAAATGAGTTGCACTGACTGCAGGAGCGAACAGCAGCCTGTCATCTGGACCTATGTTTTTGTCTACAGCTTTGAATACACAAATGTGTATTTAATACATACCGAAAGCTTGTTTTCTGGGGTGGATTTTTCTTTAAAATCTGTCTATATAACAATAGCTCATCATAAAAGGGAAGAAAGACTGTCCTTCTTGATGTACAGGGGAAGTACAAGAATAAATTTAAGATTCAGATGATGTCCAACTACTACTGCAATAAGAACACAGAACAATAAGAAAATTACTGAATGGAAAGTAATAATCCCATTTCTAATACAAAAACCAGGGCCACACTGAATGATAAAAATAATAATAATAATAAAAAAAAGAACTACCAGCTGTCTGTGCCAATAACCATCATCTTCTGTGCTCATTGAATGAGACAAAAGCCCTTTGGGGACCACAGACACACAGCATTTAATTATGTAATAGGATGTAACCTAGTAAAACGGGAGCGGAAGGACTTACAGAAATCACTGCAATAAATGCCCTCCCTCACCGATATTTGACAGCCTCCAGTAGCCTTTGACACCGCACACCAGCCAGCCTAGCTGCTGGGAAGAAACACCTCTAGAGCAGAGCTGGGCTGGCCCTGGGGGTGCCCACGTGGCTGCGGGCACAGCTGCTGGCTCCAGCGCAAGGTCAGTGCCAGCTGCCTGGGCAGGAGGCACCCGTGTGTCACATCTGCTGCAGTATTTGCAAAAGGAAGTATGAAGTCAAGGATAATGTTTGGCAGCACAAATGAGAGTGCAAGCACCTCTTGGTGATGCAACCTGGCAAAGCCTTACCATACGCTAAAGATAAATTTCAAATGGATTAATATCTTACGGAGAAATGGGAGAAACTTAGTGACCTCAGGGCATGCTTCAAGGCCTTGGTAAACTACTGTATGAAACAAACAAAACTAACTTCTCTGAGAACAAACCAGCCGATCCCTGGGGTAACATGTGGCCTATACATGTATTTAAAGGGAAAGGAAAATGGGCTTTAGCACATCCTTGACTGATACCATGTTTCCTGACAAACCAGCCCTCAGCTTCCTTTGCTGAAAGGCAGTCATGTACAGCAGCGCTGTCATGTGTCCTACTAGAAAAAAAGTCTTTCCAGGCAAGCAACCAGTTCAAGAATTTGAAAGTTTAAGTCATAGCTCTGGAGATGAGACCCGTATCTCCCCACAATTTGGAGGAGATATTACCAGACCATTTCCCATCCTTGGAGTCCTAGCAAGGAAAAACACTTACTTTTGGAAAGCTGATACACTTTATTCTTTGAGAGATGCTATATGTTCTTGGAAATACACATTCTTGGAAAGATAATACACCTTAATGTGATGGCATGGAAAGGGAGTCCAAAGGAGGGAGGGTAGAGCATCATGAAAGTCACTGATCACTGTCTGTCCAAGCACAAGAACACCGTGGCAAGTCAAGAAAAAATCTGATCAGCCATGCAACATAGAAAAGGACAAAATGGGCTACCAGGACAATAAAATTGCGATGCTTCTCTCATATTTCACTTTTTCCTGGGATCACACAATCCAACAGAGGCATGCAAATATCTGCAAGGACCAGAGGTGTAGCGTGGTATATTTGCCCTGCACATTGCTTTTGTGGGTTGGCAGGCTGGGAGTGCAGGTTAGACCCGTGTCTGGGGAACTGTTTCCTATCTAGTGAGCTCCAGTACTGCTTGAACTGGTTATCTTTTCTCTAGGAGACAAATGTCACTGCTAGACCTTGGCTAAATTCACAAGAAGGTCTTAAATATTTCAGCTTCTGAAAGTCAGGGCTCTTACAGGAGGGAGAGCACATGTGCACAGAAAGTGTGGGAAAAAGTGACTCTCTCAGGCTAGCACTAGGATAACTGGTCAGGTATGTCTGTAAATAAAGCAGCTGAAAAGCTTGACATCACAACTTACAGTTGAGAAGTGCAAGGCTCTATCAGCTTCTGGGCTGCAGCAGTATTTAGCAGACTTGAGTCTTCCTCAAGTTAGTTTAGACCTCCCGTTTGCCTATGCCCCGTTCACTGCCTCTGTGCAATGGTTGCTCTGTTGATTCAGTGTGACCCAGAGGAGAAACAGCACTCCAGTTTCACATTTCCAGTCTAAAGAAATCCCATGTTTCCTGTTTGCAGCTTGTTTTATTGCCACATCCCATATTATACCCAATATACGCTGTTGGTAGGTGCTTTGGGAGCAGGTAAGGAAGAGCACAGCCAACAACCAGAAACTTAACATAGGTGAGTACAACACCAAAACACTTTCTAATAAAAATTCTTACTGCAAGGCAGGCACAATTGTTCCCACTTGCTTTTATTCATCCAGCCTACTATGAAAATGGATCATCACCATAGCATAGTGAAATATGGGGAGTTCCCACAACATTACCCCTTACCTGCTCTGCCCATAAAAAGCCCTTTAAGCATTTACCACACTAGCTAGCATATGCATCAAAAAAACGACTACCAAGACTGATCTCCCTAAAGTCAGTCTCCTGCAAAGACAACATGGATTTGGGGCCATTCCCCCTTTGCAAGCACGTGCAACAGAAATGAAGTTAATGTTAGTTATATTGCCACAATCTATACCTAGGATGATACTTCCTGCCTCATAAAATTATGTTCTCCACTTAAGTCCCACTCAGTAAATCTGTTCAATAACCTAAAGGGTTTTCCCTAATGTCTCCATCTGCAAAATCTGGACTTGTACTTCACCCAGCAAGTTCAGTTGCAGTTCAGTGGGTACAGTCAGGTATAGGGTTGCTTAACATATGGTCTCTCAGCTGTAGATCCCAAGGTTTATAATGAGGATGACATGCCTCATCTGCCTCTAGTCCTGAAGAATCTGATCACTTTCTGAATAGCAGAATGCACCCAACACACTTCTGCCATGAAAAAAATAGGTTTATTTTATTTTTTTAATATAAGAGTTGCACAGTAAGCAAAGTAAATACTAGTTGTCATCTGGACACTTGTAGTCACTAACAGTGTTGAAATTATTTTCTCTACTTAATCACACAGCAGCTTTAGCTCATCTGTTGGTCTTGTGGACTTCCAGCGTTTCACTGACCTACCTCATCTTCAAAGAGCAGAGGCGTCCTGCCATCCAAACCTACAGCTGACTATAGGAAGCCCCATTTTGAACTGGCCATTTTCATTCCTTAGGACAAGGACCACACAGCAAAGCAAGCTTTTCCAGACTCCCTACAAGAAAACCAGCTCGTCCCTATCCATCTGTAAATTCCTGTGCTAGCCTAGGTTACAAACATAGGACAAAAGACCCGGCCATCAGGTAGCAAAGGGGCATGCTCACAGCCTTGGGCTGCCATTCAAACCCTTCCTTGACAGCTGGATAAACCCAGCAAGGATTAAGTACACTCAGCAGGGCCAGGAAACTAGCCTGGTCTGTGCGGCTGGTCTCCTCTTCAGTGCTGCTCTGACTTGGTCACAATTATTTCAGGCTTTGTTAACCAGGCGTGGGTCGATTTGACTTGCTCAGCAACAAGCTTAAAAAACAAATAATCCAATTAATGAAAGAAGCAGAGTGTAAAAGTGTTTGGAAAGGGTTAGGAAAACCAGGAGGAGCAGCTGGCACGTCCCTGGTGGGACGTCTCCCTCCAAACAAGGGCGCACAGAGGCCCCTTGTTAGCTCGGCGGGGACAGCAGCGTGGCTGCTCTTTGAACCCCGCAGTCCTCGGGACCGTGACATTTCACTGGGATTCAGAAAGCCAAGGCGGGGGGGACAAAGCCCCACACACCGTGCAGACATTGAGGCTTGCAGTTAAATAGGCTCCAGAGACAAACGCTAACATTTGCAACTGCTGCCCACTTCCGACCCGATGACAAGGTCTCAGCAAGGGCTTATATAAAACTTCCCTCCAGCCCATCAACCCAGCCTTCTTTAGGCAACAATAAAGAAATGTCAGAAGTGATTTAAGAGTATATCTTTAGCCCTGAAATGAGTGTTTGTGCTTAGGCTGAGAGGGGAGAGTGGGAAGAGGAAGATCGAAGAGCGTTCACAATTATTCACAGTGCAGCCGTGGAATATATGCGTAGGGCTATTCATTCAAAATGTTGTCGTTGATAATGGCATTCAGCTGCAGAAATCCCTAAATATCATTTAGAGAGAGAGAGGACGACTGCCCACCGGGAGTGATGAAAATTCAGGGCTTTGGCTCAAATTCCTTGCACCACTGCTCTACTCCTGGCCCTTGCTGTGTATAACCTCGCAGGTAAGAAGCCGTGTGACTGCAACAAACCCCAGTCAATGCTCTCCTTCAGAAAGGGTCATCACAAATATTAACCTGTGCGAATGCAGGGTGAAATCCCCCCAGCCCTGAATAATGGCTCAACTTTGGTGTTTGTGGCCACAGCAGTTTCGAGACATGGCCAGGTCTGTAAGGTTGGCTGTTGAGGCACCGAGGAGAACTCAAGGTCTCCCCCAACAGCTACGTTTGTTCCTGCCAGACCCAAGCAGCCAGGATCATGCCTGCATGCTCCCTACAGTGCTGAGAGAAGAAGAAACAGAGGGCATCAGAGGGGAAACATCTCTCCTTTCTCCACCATGCCCTTGCTTAGGTGTTTGTCTGTCCCTTGGAGCAGGGGCAGAAAAGGTCATCCCTTTTTATCCTGGAGATGTGGGACAGAAATCCTATTCCCTTGCAAGCAACAGCAAACCGACTAATTGTAACTCACAAAGATTTCATCCACAGCACCTCAAGACAAGGCCATGTCACAGAACAAGCAAAACGTATAGAGACAGCAGGACATCAAGGCCAACTGCTCGGGCACTGCAGGATAAGGTTAGTCCTTCTTATCAAAATTCTTGTGCATAAAACCGTTCTCAGACTTTTTGCAGGTTTGTAAATTAGAAACAATAGCCACACTGACAGCAGTAAATCACATACTCCCCAACAACAATTTATGGCATACAAACTCATGAAACATACACACGCCGTCTCTGCCATCCCACCGATGGGGTCTCTGGGACCCCTCTTGCTCCAAACTGTTGATTTCCACCCTGTACAATAATTGATGGCAGAAGCAATGATGTTGCATATCTTTTCTGAAATGCCAGACCAAGCACCGATATCTAGTTCCTAGGAACCATCTTTTTCATAGCAACTGACTCCATGGAGATTTGCTTGCACTGTCAGTTTCCTACAGACAGAACACCAAAGACATCATGGAACATTTTCAAAAACTCTTCCAAAAAAAAGAAAAATCAAGAGAGAGGTAAATGAAATCTAACACTTGTACGAGTTTCCTCAGTGCTGCTAAGTTCTAGATCACCCATTTTCTGAACACCGCTTGTTTGCATGTCATGGTTTGCACGCACTGCTCTTGCAGAGGAGCAGATGTAACGATGGAAAAAGCTGGTGTGCACAGGGACGTACTCAGTTTTCTTTTGAAATCCATTTATCTGTTGTCTTTCGTTTCTTGGATCTCTCAGTGGGCATCAGCCTGAGTTTATGCCCCTGACTCTGTGACCTTCAGAAAGTCCAGCCTTGAAAATGTGAAATAAGCTAAAGAGGGACTTTACTCAAAACTTCCTATAACCAGGCAGAGTTGTTTGGCAAACTGCAGCCCCCACGGTAACACCAATTCCTTCCTCCCCAGCATGTGGAAAGAAACAAACAGAGCAACAGACTGAAAGCAAACAATGACCTCAAATAAACCAAATATATTACCTGAAAATCAGTACTTGTTTCAATTTTCTTACCTATTCTTGTAAACTGAATTTTTATTAGAAGATAAAAGTTACTCATGCATTGAAAGAAAAAAAAAAAAAGAAAAAAAGAAACCTTGTAAACCATTAATTTTGTGAAGACCAAAGAAGTTAATTTTACAGCACCAGAAGCTTTAAAAAGTAATTTCCCCCCAGATCACCGACTGGTTAGCTGGACAGAAACAATTACAGTTAGCACTTGCAGGTTTCTTTAGAGGCTTTCCCATGCAAGGCCACAGAGGAGACAAAGTGAGTTTCTGACAGCATCCTCTTGGGCTTCTGAGCTCCTTTAAGTATCAATGCAGAGTGTATCTACAAGCCACCCCAACTCATGGCAAAGACAGCTCAATGGCAGAAAGCCTGTCAGGAGGACATGGTGGGAGGGGAGCTCAGCACACACAACAGGGGCTGACCAGGACCACTGCCTGAGGCACCCGGGGCCTCAACAGCCACGGCTCACGCCTGGCCAGGGCTCCCAGTACCAGCCCCACCACACCACAGCAAACAGCCAAGGCAGGCAGTGAGCTGCAACACCGGGTGGCACCTAACGTTTAACAGCACAGCTGACCCACCACGCTTACACGCTTCGCTAGCTCGCTCAGGAGGGGAACGCATCACTTTACATGGCGTTTACATTACTTCTCTTACACTGGTGTGAATTAGGATCACCTCCTCAGTACTCCCTGCAAGCACGTTACACAAGCACAACACGCTGGACATGTTTCTCCCTGGTCATAAATATCTCTCAGTTTCTCCCTGGTCATAAATGCCTTTCACTTTATGGTAAGGGACTCACAGAAACTACCAGCACTGAAGAGCATAAGACGAGCCCGGCACAGAGAGCTGAAAGCAGCTTTGGGCTGCTCTGCCTCGGTGAGCTCTCAGTGGAGACGCAGAAAGGGACCGGGATCCAGGCACACCAAAGCTGTAGCCGTAACTCCCCAAAATTAACACCACAGATGCCTCCCTCAGCCTTCCCCTGACCTTAGTTATTCCCTGGCCTTCTGCCTGGGACTCCCAAAGCCCTCCCGGGACGTGACATAAACCATTAGGATTTTGCAAAACCGAGCACTGACCTTAGCAGGCGGCGTGGCATTGCAGGGTGCCGGGTGCAGCAGCCAGGAACATTTCCCTCTCACCTGGTCCTGAGCAGCTCCTGCCCCAGCACATACATCTTCGCAGCACGTATCTGCAGAGCCCTGGGTGCCTCTAGGAGCCCTGAGGAACACGGGCATCCCTCAGCGGGCTGGGAAACCCACAGCCTGCCTGTCACATCTTTCTTGTGTTACTGGATTTGGAAAAGGTTATCGCCTCGTACGTCCCTGTCTCTTCTGACAGAAGCCACCAGCTCTCCAAGCTGCTTGTGGAGCTGTTTACGGAACTCCATCAATGCAAAGGGAGGAGGCCAGAGCTGGCCAACAGCAGCTTGCTTTGCTCAGGCTGGGGGGTGGGCTGGCCGGGCCAGCTGTGGGTGATAATGGGCAGCCAGCAGCTGGGGCCGGGGGTAGTCACCTCTCAGATGCCTCCTGTGGAGCAAGCCCTGGGAGACAGGCTCCTGGTCTTTCTACAGCCACGTGTCCTGTATGTTCAGTAACCCAAGTGACTTTTCAAAGCCGGTTCTGTGAGCTCTGTGTTTCTCAGCTTTCTTTTCTGCAAAAGCTGCTTTTCTTTCTTTTCTTCTGATACCTCACAAGAGCATGTGTGTAATTTAATTTTCATTGTTTGCCCTTCTTTGAAAAGAGCTTTGAGAACCTAAGGTGGAAAATGTCAATTATTAAAGTAGTTTGAAAGCATTTACAGTATTTTCCATAACATAAAACACCCTGAGGAGTTAGCAAGCATAAAATGTAGAGGCTTTCCTCTTACAATTCTTATGGAGATTTAATGCTGGCAATTATAAGAATACAAATGGTATTTCCAGCTTAACTGTGCTTGTGACTAAGCAATTTATTAGAAGTAATTTACTTAATTGGGGATCAAAATGCAGAGCTCACCTTATGATATATGGCTGTGGCACCGGAAGCAAGGGACAGAGCTTAGAGATTTATTTTTCTAATAAGATTTGAAGAGTTCTTTTTTTTTTTTCTTTTAAATGTAACAAAATAGCAGCATTTCTTCTCGAGGTTTGATATCAGAAAAGGATTTAAAATTGCACTGGATCTTCCTGTGGGCCTTCAAGGCATCACAGAAAAAAGATGGCTTTCCTTTGCTATTATATTTCTATATTACTGAGTTTATTTTTAATTGAATTGCTGAAGTGTGGAGTGATGTTTATGCGTGGTCTGTTTTCTGCTTTTTAAAGTGGAAATGAATCCTGAGAAAGTATAGATACAGGCTACTGCACTGCAGAACCTTGTGTCTACATCTTTCGTCCCTTAGGGTACATCTCATTGCTCTGTATGGCCGGAAATGCCCCAGACAACTTGATGCTTGGATGAAATGGCGGAAATGAGGAGTAAAAATGGTCATAGCAGTTCTTCACAGCCTGCACTCCCCAACCCTGACCCATTTGCATGTGCATTCCAATAGAAGCTGAATCCCAGTTATCCTGAGCAGGAGGAAGGGGTGTGGGTGTCCTGCCTGCAGCCCTGCCCCGCAGTCCCCTGCAGTGGCACAGCTGCTGCCACCTCAGTTGCCCTGGGTGGACAGCACTGTTTCCAACATCGGGCTGGCTCACACGCAGCAGAATTAAGTTTCTGAATGCCTTTTAGTGACTGACAGTAGCCTGGAGCTTCAATACTTTCACAGGACAACGGGCACCTTGGTGGCAACCAGCTGAACACCAGAAACACCATCTCTCCCATCCCACTGGAAGTGAGAGGAGGAGAGGGACAGGACAGGGATGAGGAGAAGAGCAAATGCCGGCATTTCTGCCAGTCCACTGGGGTCTGCGTGCCCAGGGAGGCCTTTGCACCACTCTACACCCTCCTTGTATCCACATCACAGGGCTCACAGGTGCAGTCCCCAGCACCTTCCCCCTGCCCCATTCCTCCAGCAGCATCCCGATTTTCCTCTCCCGCTTCCTCATTGCCTTCCCCCACTCTGCCAGCCCCCAGCACCAGGACCCTACAGTCTCTCTCCTTTCCTTCCAACTAAACTCAACCTTGCTGAAACACGGGACAGTCCATCTCTGCAATGCATATCATCCTCCAAGGAAGGTGTTGCCAGCACCTGGATCCACACAAAGAGAGGTTTATACAGGTGCAGCACCACACAGGAGTTTGGGGGACCCTGTGTATTCCCACCCCATGCTGGGATCCCCCATTCCTACACAGGCACTTGGGTATGCAACTCCGTTCCCCCTCTACCAGCTGGATCCCTCCTGGAAATTTTGCCTCGCTGGAGGCACACGGGTCTCTACAAGAACAGTGGGCAAGGAGACCCTAAAGGGGGGCCAAGCCACCACCACTTGACTGGGAGAGAGCAATGTAAACCCTTACACGGTGAGCCTGTGCACAGGGGCACATGCAGGGAGGCTTTTCATGAACTCTGGCAAATACATTTTGAAAGATACATACCAGTAAAGAAAAAACATTAATCCACCCATTAAACGCACTGGTAGTTCTGGCCCCGCTGCATGTTTGGACGCTTCTGCTTGCCAGAGCAGCACTCTGATTTCTGCGTGTTGCCTCCAGAAAAAACCTGCATTTTGAACAGACTTCAGTGCCGAGAGCCAAAGCTGGAGAAGACAAGGATAAGGGCACCACAGAGGGGATGCATTCAGTTGCTGGGAGGCAGCCATGAGGTCTCTACTGTGAAGTGGCTTTTACTGGCATCACCTACTTGCTCTGACACCTGATGCCCTACAGAGCATAAACAGAAAACACATCGGGAAAATAGTCAGGAAGAACAGACAGAAGGCTGTTACTGGGTTTACATTTTCCAGGCCTGATTTGCAGTGAATAGTTGAGCTTTACTGCCAATGTCAGGGGCACTGGGATCCAGAGTGAGACCCGGTATTCTTGGCAAACTGAATTCACAGTGGCAGTGATAGCACCTGGCTCACACTGGAATTACGCAGATAGGGAAAGTACGCTGAAAAAGCCATTTGTATTTCCTGAAAGCTGTGGTCCTCAGCTGCAGATTTCAGCACTGAATCCAGCACTGCTGAAACTTTCAATTAACAAAGAGTACTTTCCTAAAAAGATGACTTTACTCCTCATACAAGGAGCTTTATGCTGATGAATCAATCAGGTTTTACATGAGGTCGTACAGCAATGAAATATATCGCACATCCTGGGAAGACTCAATCCCCACCTACACTGGATTCGAGAAGAACAAAATCCATATGCTGCGCTTCCTACAGACCCAGTTCTGTTCAGTCACCATTCATTCTTGTTTGCAATAACTGCAAGTTCTGCCAAAAAATGGTTCTTAAAATTGATTTCCATTGTGGCAGCCTCTTGGTTTCTGATAGTGGACTGGAGGGTTGCAAATGTCACAGTCCACCTCTATAACATCATAACTTTTAAAGCTGGTTACACTCCTTAAGATTCAAAGCCCTGTGGCTATGAACAGAGCAAACTTCTCCCAAGCATCCACCCTTGTAATTTCCTCATCCCAAATGTGATGGAGGCTGTTCCAGCCTTGCATTTACTGTTTGCTTCATTTATGTTTCAACACAGCATTTGTGGCAGCTCTGTTCTAAATCTGGCATCGGGAATATGGGGCATAGGAGATATGGGTAGATTCAGCCTCATGGCAAAAATAATGAGGACTTCTTGATGCCCATGATAGCTCGCTGTTGTATTTCAAGTGCAAGTGCATCCTCCATCTGTTTTCTTTTTTCCTACAGCAATGTATCTCGAAACAATGAGAGGAAAGCAATACCTGAGCATCGCTGCTTTCTGCTGCAGTCCAAGATCTATAAGAAAACCCAGATGACTTGTTGGCCCTAACTAGCATTGCCTGCATGCCCACAGCTAATGCACTACACATTGAATCGCTCTCAGAGTATACAAACACTCTTCATAGATACTAGTAACTTCTGAGTTTGCTCAAATGCCTTATTAGATTCTCTTCTCAAGCCTGAGTACACTTTTCTTTATGTCTTTTGATTATTATAGAGGCAGACGAGGTCAAAAGTTTCCAAAAGTGACTGCCCAGAACTTACAGAAAAAAACACAATTAAAATCCACTCAAGTTAAAATGGTCACTTCTCAGTGAAAGGCTCAAGCTCTCCATGTATCAGTCACAGAAAAGGGTCTCTTTTCCCATTTCCCACTGTGAACCCTCATTTTTGAGCCTGCCCAGCTGGGACAGCAGGCTCCCAGGCAGACCCCATTCCCACACCATACTCTGCAGGAGATCCAGGGCAAGGGGCTTATCAGCTCTCGCTTGAACATTGCCTCCTGGCAAACCTGAAAAGGCTTATTTTGTCACCTTTTATCCCTCTTTTCCCTGTGGGGAGAACAAATGAAACGGGGACTTGGGGCTTACTGACAAAGCCCAGCTTCTCTACAGTCTCAGGAAACATGGCCATTGCCATCTTCACTGAGAAACACCCAGTGGGTCAAATTTACACAGTGTAAGTTTGGTATCCATCCATTTAAGCCAAGCATGCCAGCATTATGCATTCATTTGGCCCATGAGGTCTCCTCATTCATAAAAAGAAAAAATAGATGCTTGGCTACCCAGTTGCTCTGATTATTTAAAGAAGTTTCTGATGCTGGCAACAGCTACAGCATACATAATTCAGCCTCCGTACCTTTCTCGAACACAAGACAAACACATCAGTGTATTTTATATAAGCCTTCCAGGACATTGGTTATTTCATTTATATGAGGTCAATTTAGATGTAAGTGCTTTAAGCAGCCAAAGCCAAACAATGTTAACCCTCTCGTTGCCTTGCCACCCCAATTACACTTTAAACCTTCTACTGTGTTCTCAACATGCCTTGTTTTCTTCATGTATAAATTGTTTTCAAGCACAGATTACCTTAAGGTTAATAATACATAAGTTAATATTTGATTTCACAGAGTTTGCGAACGGCAGAAATTGAACTCCACTGCCACTTGTTAGGAGTTAACACTAACATGTGCAACCGCACTGCCTTTGGACAGAGCCATGTTGGACTCTTACAACTTGAGGAAGATTTTGCTCTCTGATGCCCGTGCTAGTATTTGTTGGAAAAGGCTTGAGGGTAATTGAGAGCAGAAAACTTGTTCCTTTCTGCTTAAGCACTTGGATGGGATTAGATGTGACATAGCTACATGTGATCTTGCAGAAATCACTTAATTTGTCTGTGCTTTCTGTCCTTATATGCAGAGTCAGGAGTTCATAGTACTGGCTTGCTAAGCCTGCGGTGGTCAGCTGAGAAGATACATTGAACAGTTTCTGGGTAATGATCACAAGCCAGTTAGCTCAGCCCTAGATCACTTTGATTCCTTATACATTTCCTACTTGCAACCTGCAGAGCAAATGATCTCACGGTTTTAAAAGCATGGCCCGCCGCCCCATGCCAGAAAAGCAGTGTCCGCCTTGGGTCCCACGAGTGGGACAAAGACCCGGTGTGTGAGAGACACTGAGCTTTCCCCCTAAAGATCTCCCAGCCAAAGTTCAGATTTCTTTAAATATTTTGCAGGCACATCTTGTTCTGTAACATAGAAGAAGATGATTTGCTTTGCCTATGCCTACACTGGCGGAGCCGGGAGTCAGTCCCTCCCGAGTGTTGAGGTGATGAGCAGGATGGGTTGTGCTGCAGCACACATCTGGTCCACAGGACGTGTGTACCCATCATCACTTTGCACAGAAATTTACAGCCTTTGAAGCCACCACCCTCAGCTTTTCCTTAGACATTGACCTACTACGTGGTAAAAGCTTTCTCTTCTCCTTTTTCTACAAAAGTTTGGCCTATTCATGTAAATCACTACAGAAAGGCCAGCTAGGATCAAAAGATTATGGGCCAAGTCAGTAATGAACTTGGACTGAATCTGGATACCTGAGTAAACTACACCTACCTCTGATGGTGCTCTAACAGTTGTGTTCGGTCATGTCATTGCCTGCCCTCGGCACAGGGGCCATGCCAGCTGGTGAGCATCACACTCAGAGCACCTGAATTTATTCGCCATTTCCAAAGAGATGAGGTTTCCTCTGTTTCATTTACTTGTGCATCACTGCGTGCAGATGGAGGGAAACACAAGGGATCTTACATTTTTGTGTCGGCTGAAACATGTAAGCCCACTAGTTATATTATAAGCAAAAGCTTTGTTAAAAAATGTTGAATTCAGATTGTAATGAGGATTAGATCAAGTGTGGTGAGCTTCCTTTCAGTGAAGTCAGATTTTCAGCTGTTACCAACATAGCCTTTACCCTGCTGTTACCCAAGGCAATGTTTTTAAACAAAAACTGTGCCTTGAAAGTTCTGCATGACAGATGATCTCAAAATGAAGATTTATTTAAGGGTCTGTGACTAAGGTCCATCAGCAAGTGTCTGGTCTTCCAGGTCTGCTGCTAACTCTGTTTGAAAACACCAAACCTTCATACTGAGTCTTGGCCAGATTATCTCCTCTGTCTGTGCTGACATTGCTTACACATATAATATCTCCCTCTTTCTGCCCTTTTATCTTCAAGAGTGAAGGTTACATCCAAGTAGATCATAATTCAATGCAGTCTCTAAATTTTTCTCAAAAATGAAGAACCTTCTCAAACTCTTTTTGAAACAAAAGTGTTTTGACTCTCCGGTCTTGTTCGTTAGCTGCTTCCTCAAGACTTTCAGGGGACAGGTTAGAGGTCTGTGTTCCTTTGCTTTCAGGCTCCATAGTACAGTGGCAACAAAGCTACTCTGCGTGTGGGTGCTGCCCAGATGGAAATGAATAAAGCAGCAGTTTCACTAAAATATTTTACTGATGATAGTTACTGAGCTGCTGCTGCTGTGGTGAACTGAGGCTGTAATACACATCAGCCTTACTTACTGGGTATGTATGTAATGTGTACATATCTATGTCACACAGTAGTAAAGACTATACCCCCTGAAATTTGTCAGCAGCCCTAAGTGCACATTCATTCATTTAATAATATTTTCAGTGGGCCCTGCTAAATCCTGCTTTAACTAACGAGCAAATGAAAATACAATATAGTAAAAATTACAAACTACCATCACAAACAGTACTACCAGTTAGCAGGAAACTCAAGTGGAGGAGGCCCCTGACTAGAAGCAATGGTGAGAGACATGAGCACGTGTAGATATGGAGCATTGCCCATCCCCTATAGACAACTGTGTTCAATACCTATTGTCTTCAAATTAGCGGCTTCCTGGCGGCGCAGTCACCTTTTTTTCTGAACAGATCTTTCCCTGTGGTAAATCCCAGCACTGAATTGGAGTCACACAACACGGTTCACCTCTTGCTTGTGCACTTTGTATTGCCAGCTCTTGGGTGGCGAGAAATTGCTTCTGTCAGGAAAGAGCAGAGGCGGCGGCACTCAGAAATGTTGTGATAAAAAGAGACAGCCAGTGCCCTCTTCAGTGTTTTGTTTTGATACTCTTCAGCTCTCCATTACGCACGGTAAAAAGAGACTGAATACCCTGGATAATGACAAACCTAGATAGTTTTGCTTTTTCTGTCCACTCAGTGTTTCTACTCTGCAGTTCCCGGGATGCTCGTTTCCAAGATCCCAGGTTAGCTCCTAGCCAGCGATGCAGATATATGCCAGCCCACTGCCAGCATCCCTGACCCCGAGCCCCAAGAGGTCCAAGATGGGAGAGCTCAGGTGGGTGCAGTGTGGAGTGGGCTGCGGCCGCTGCTGGGCTTCTGGAAGAGATAGAGCTGCGTTCACACACCACTGCATTTGAGCTAAGTCCTGCCAGGTCCACTCTGGCTCTTTGCCCTTGATACACTTTACCCACAAATTAGATAATTTGTCCATGGAAAATGAGAAATAGATCTATCAGCTTTTTCTTTTGTAAAACTACCACCCTGCAGCAGTAACAATGAAGCATGACCTCTGTGTAGGCGCTGTCGCTGTTACTTCAACACCTTGCCAACCATGTTCCAGGTGCCAACAGCTACATCCCTCAATGAGCTGACGTGGACACCAGAAGCTGAACTTTAGGACGTTTTGCCTGTGAGTATTTCTATCAGCATCTGCAGGTAAGGAGTTCTTGTGGGGAATTCAGCCTTCCACTAGCACCTGGAAACAACACACAGACCCTTAGCAGCAAAACTCCAACATTTAGATGTTTGCCCCCTAGCACCTATGTACCTTTAAACTTCCAGTCCTAAGGTTTTGGTCTTTTGCCCATGACTGTCTGAACAAACAAACTCCAAAAGCCTTATGAAAAGGGTGATGACATTCTGAAACTGTTAACCTGAGTTAATAAGACTCTGGGGTGCTTTTCTGTAGGTCTTCTAGGTGGATATGCTACCAGATTTGCTGTTTGGAGAGACTTTCTGCCAGTCCACTGCATTCTGCCTCACAAGGGATTACCATGGCAAGCCTGAACTTCTGTATTAAGAGAATCAGATTAATTACGGATCATTGTATCTTAGTAACACAGTCATGACTTCTTGATAAACTCTTGATACTGTACTGGTTATTGATATAAGGAAATGATGATAGAATCATGGAATAGGTTGGGTTGGAAGGGACCTTAAAGATCACCTAGTTCCACCCCCCCGCCAGGGGCAGGGACACCCCCCACCAGCCCAGGCTGCTCCCAGCCCCATCCAGCCTGGCCTTGAACGCTGCCAGGGATGGGGCAGCCACAGCTTCTCTGGGCAACCTGTGCCGGTGCCTCACCACCCTCACAGTAAAGAAATTCTTCTTATATCTAAAACCTACCCTCTTCAATTTTAAAGCCATTCCCCCTTGTTCTGTTGCTACAGGCCCTTGTAAAAAATCCTTCTCCAAGTGAGCTGTTACAGTTTCCCTAAGTGCTGAAGCAGAGATTCACAAATAACAGGTAATCAATGTCACTTAAACCCAGGTAATCACTTTCCCTTAAACCAAATGTATTTATGGGATTGTTAGATCAGAAGTAGGCAGGAACTACATGTCTTTCCAACGTGTCCTTTGAACTCAATCTCCTGTATTTATAGTACATTATTTTTTTTCATCAATAATGATCTTAGATAAAACAGTGTATGTTCGCTCATATATGTTATCTACACATGCATATGTTATCTACAGACTTCTGAATACCTAGTGGAATTGCAGATTACCGTTTGCATTCCAGCATCCTTAAATAAGATGCCAGCCCTTTCTGTAATAATCTTGTAAATGCTGTGATCTTGATTGCCTCGACAAAATTTTCTTCTTCAAGTTACCCAAGAATTTTAGGAGACCTGTGTACGGATAAAAATCAGCCATTGTTTGTATCTCATTTGGCCAGGTCACACCTAATGAGTGCTGGTTTAGGAGTCTTTGAGAGCATACGATCAAATTCCTGTACCCAGCTGATCAGAAAGACACCCGTGCTAACCCTCTTGTCATACTTGGACATCCCTCTGCCCAGACGCACAGCCTCCCTCTGTCACTAACCCTCTGACTTCAGGGAAACTGCTGAGGGAATACGATGCTATTCACATGAGTAAAAGCATCACCGCCTGTCTCTTCAAAAGCTATTTTTCCTCTTTAAATCTGACTTGCACCTAACTAATCTGGTATTTATAATCTTTAAAGCTGTGTAGTTTACTCCCGGCTGCTAGTTGTAGTTCTTTTACTACAATGCTGAACTGCACAGGGAGACTGAAAAAAGTTCGGTCAAAAGCCGAGCAAAGCTTCACTTCCCAAAAGAGGAAAAGTGGACATAACTGACAGGCTAGGGCAAAAGGAGCATAGAAATCCCACCAAAAATATGTGGGAGGGAACATATATTTAAAATAGGACCGCCTAATTCAGCTGCTAAATCAGTGTAAGGAGCTCTGTATGTCTGTGTGTGCGGGAGGGAGAGGGAGACAGAGGGAGGGAGAGACAGAGAGGGAGAGAGGAGCAGAGGGAGGGAGGGAGGGAGGGAGAGCAATGTGCCTTTCACAGAGCTGGGAGCTTGATGGGAATGTTTGATTAGCTCCTCTCTGAAAGAGAAAAGGTGTCCAGGCCTCCCTCTGCTGCCTGCCTCTGCTGCTGTAGAATAATGTTGGCTGGAGTTCGGGGTAAAGAAAAGCTTGGAAAAAATAGCACTTTCATACTGTGTGGAGAAAAGGAATAGAAAGTTGCACACCTCGAGTAAGGTAATTCTGATGTCATTTCTCTGCTATATTTATTTATGGGGGAGAGGGGAGAGTTGTTTTTTTGCCTGTTGGTAATAGTTAAATGTACTCACTGCTAAGAAACTCTAGGGACATAGTTTTTTGTTTAGCCTTCCAGCTGTGTGCATAGGGTCAAAGACCTAAGAAAGTGAAGACACAGATGTAAATGAAACTGTACTTTAAATTATATATACTTCATTAGGTATTTATAAAAGCATTAAACCCCTGCTGTTAAAGTGGGCACATATACTCACTGCATGAACAGCAAGGGCTTAACTATTTAATAAAGAATTGTGTAGATTAGTCACACATCGATAGATGTATATATGCCTACTGTTCAAATAGTGTGTAATAGGCAATGCAACTTGTTCCTCGGTTTAAAACAGTTTCGCCTTCAAGACTTCGTCTTTGTTCCTTTGATCAATAGGAAGGTGTGTGTTGTATCATTAATTAGCACTATCTGACACTAGGGAATGCTAATCGCCAAGGTACAAAATGGAAAATGGTACTATTCCAGTGATATGTATGCTTACGGTGTGAACTCCCTTGCTAGAGGGATAGATCCAGATGTATGACCAGTACAGTAGCCTAGATGCTATGTATCCCTTTGTGCTGAGTGCTTGTTTTGCTGGTGAGGCTCCAAAACTGAATAGCATTGTCAAGCCTGCCACAGCCGTTCAGCTCTGCGCAGAGATTAGAGTCTCGGTAAGTCTCTTCAAAATGCAACTTCTCTCAGGCTAGTACAAACATGAACCAAATGCCCCGAGCAAACTTTCAACTCTACTTAATATTTTGTTCCTAGAGTTTATGGGAAATACACCTCATCCAGAGCAAAAAAATTGCAGGTTACAGAGGCAGATCCTCCCTGGAGAACACTCCTTTTCCTCTAACCTCTCCAAAATTTGAACAAAACACCAAAAAGAATCAAGCACACACAAAGAAAAAGTAGTTTAGATAGCTTTTAAAATACACATGACTGAGAACAGCAATGTAGTCATATATACTTACAGCTTGTATTTTACCATATACATCCTAAAGTTAAAAACACCTGGTGTTTGACTACGCTCAAAGAATGTGTTTTCCTGTATCTGTAGTACCATGTTCCTCAGATTTTATTCAGTTTATCACTTGAATGACAGTCACGGCTGTAAGACTGGTCTCTTTCAGAGATGCAAAGGGAGCTCAAGCAAAAATAACTGCATTACACACGCACGTTACTTTTGGAATATTAAATTAGTATCTTATTTTAAAGAGACTTATTTTGCTTGCATGTTTTATCTAATCCTTGAAGTTGCTGGGGTTGTTCTCACTGGGATGACAGAGAAGACTTGCTGTCTTTTTGTTATTCAAGACATAAGAAATATTTTTTTAAAAAAAAAAAGAAAACTTGACTGTCCTGCCACTATAACTGAGTATTGCTTTGTGTTTCCACCTGTAGTAGAACTGTTACGTTCTTAAGTTGCTCACTACTTTATGTAAGACACTTCTCTCCCTAGTAGTATTTTTACACATGCCTAACCACTGGCAGGTTGAGCCAAGTAGTTTTACTAGCTAAACCAGGTTTCCTCACACTTGGGATGCAAGAAAACTATCCCATGTGGATTCTCTTGTGTCTAATAAGAATGAGATCCTACCAAAGTCTTTCCTTTCATGGAGACATTAACAAGGTGTTCCCTTTTCACCGTTACTTACTCCCTTCCACAGAAGTAGTAGTAGTAGGAAATAATCTTCACACTCCTTTTTGTCAAACTTGATTAATTGGAATATAGCTAAAAGGTGACTGCCTGAGCCACAGTGTGAGCAGACAAGCTGAAAAAAATGGGTTAATTACTTCATGTGAAATAACAGAATTATTTATTAATTCTGACCATTGCTTTTTAGAAAACATTGCTAAAAATAAACCACAAGTTTACATAACAGTGGCATCAAAGACTTCACTGTACCTACTCTGCCTGGAGAGTTTTTAACTTTTTCCTTTTCACCTCTGAGCCACAAATAAAGCTCTAGACAGAAAAAACTGCCCAGTAGCTTTACGTACTAACCCAGAACATGCATGTTCGAGTCTCCACTTTACCAAAGGTCTCCTAAATAATAATAGGTAAGTCATTTAGGGCACCTGGCTGAAATAAGCAATTAAAGTGATAGCTCAGTTTACTATCTGCAGCTATGACTGTGTTCCTCCTGCAACATCTTGTGGTTAAACACCTAGAAAAAAGTGCTGCAGCACTCATGAATATGAACTCCCTGTACAGAGGGAATGGCATGGGCATGGGCACACAGTCCCTCACGGAGCAGTGAGGCACATCTTGGCCCATTGCAATGGGTGGGGAGGCACTACCTTTTCTGGATGGGGGGGTGAAAAGCAGTAATCCAATATTTCCTGACAGCCCTGGGGCATGTTCTGGCCCCCTGAAGCTCTGAGGACTCCTCCAGCATGCTGCAACACCAGTTGAGGCTTAGACCTCTCATTCAGGGCTCCCAAAGTGGACATTGAACAGCTGTCAAGTCTTCCTTCTCAAAGCCCATCCATCATACAGGTCGTATCGGTCACTGTTGGAAAACAGAAACACAGAACAAAACAAAAATAAATGCAAAATTGAAGTTTGGGTGGGTTTTGGTTTGTTTGTTTTTTGTTTTTTTTAAGGAGAGAAAAATAATAGTCATAGTATGTGTGGTACATAAAGCCAGGGAGGATGCAGCTACAGCAGCCACAGGTCTGTCCTCCTCACCTTTCTCCTGTGTAGTTTTTTAGGCCAGAGTCAGAGAGAGAAATAGGTGCTTAACACCTACTTAGAGCACTTCAATTCCTCTTTTGAACTTGCTAGGGCACAAGGAGCCCCCTTGTCCCCTTGCTGGCCTGGGGTGCCTGTGCTAGAGCTCAGCTGGGACCTGGGACAATGCAGCCCCTGTTCGGCTGCTGTCACACAGAGACTATAATTATCTCTCTTCTAATGACCAGCCAGGCAAGATAACAGTTTTTATGCTATGTTTAGAAAACAATGTCTTACTACAAATTGACTGTTCATTGGCCTGTAAAAGAGCCTCTCTAACAGTCCCAGAGCAGCTGCCATTCTTTTGCCTCCCTGTTCCTTTATTTGCTGCACATTTCCCACTTGGAAAACTTGGATGAATGCTACTCAGCAGCACAGCCTCCCCCTGCCACAGAAGAGGCCTGGAGAGGTGCAGAAGTGCCTTATGAGTAAATTAAACTCGGACTGTCTGGCTCACCCCAGCCTGCATCGCCCTTGTGAGCCCTCTCAGCCCCCAACGCCAAGGGGCTGCAGGCACTGCTGCGAGTCCTGCGGAGGGGAGCAGCAAGGCTGCCTTTTCCTGGCTCCTGATAATGCCCTGAGGAAAGCAAGCTGCCACAAAAAGTGGGATGTGAAGGGACTTGCTACAGAGAGAAGAGGAGCACGTATTACTGATGGGCTTTTCTTCCAGTGCTGTGGCCCACAGACAAGTCGGGGATCTACTGAAATTACGTAGGCTCCTAAGGCATCTATGGGTAGCTATACTGGCCAGCTGAGACTGCAGCCTCTGTGCATCTGACCCTTGGCAGACACTGGGAGGTATCAGAAGTGGGCAATCCTGACAGCATGGCACTCATGGGTTAGCTACCCAAGTATTTGCTCTGAGCTCTGCAAACATTTTGTACCAAACTGTGCTGGGGCAGCTGTACATTTAGTGGTGTCTGAGGGCTGCTCCCACACCCTCTGCCAGTGCCCTGCCAGCAGAGAGCAGAGCCTGCTCCCTCTCCCTGCAGCCCGCTCACCCTCACCTCTCTTACCACCTTCTCTGAGCTGGCATCTCCGCTCTCCTCTGCAGCAGGACATCGCTGGGTTGCCTTTGGCTACCTTTCCTATTCAGACTCATTTTTCAGCACATGAGCCCCCTGGGAAAAGAAAAAAAAAACAAAAAAAAACCCCCAAAAAACCAGAAAGTGCTGATCAGAAAGAAAATTTCTCAATTACCTGGAATCAGCAATATTTCTCATGAAAATGTATTTTAATTAGAAAAAAATAACACCATCTGCAGCTTCTGCTTTCCTTTTTGAAGCAGAGCACCCAAATCTATAGCTTATATCCCAAACTGGATATATCCCAAACGTTTGCCTTCAGAAGCAGCTTCATTGAAATCATCTAGGTTTAAGCAGTTCTTAACCGGACGAGTTTTATTGTCAGGACTGAACTGGCTTTCTGGCACCCATTAAGTCCATCCTACCTTTGCTTTATCTCCAGAGCTTCAGAGTGCATTAAGAGGTCAATGGCACATTAAGAACATCATCTGCATCAGTTATCCTTAATGCATCTCATTCTACAGGTCATGCCATAGACATAGATATCAAAAATACTCTTAGTACAGTACCAACTTCCATTTTCAAACTGTTTTCAGCCTGTCACCCTGTAAAATAGCTCTGTAAATGTAACACATGTAGCACAGCAGCCAACAGTCTCTCAGCTAGCAGTGGGATTCATCTGAGAAAAAATGCATTAATTGCCAAGTGACAGCTTTACATGCGCCAAAATAACTGGGGAAATTCTGAATGAATTTGTGTAGCTTCATGCAGTCCTTTAATGTCCCCACCAGGATGAGCTGAGGATTTCCAGCACCTCCAGGCTTGTACATAAAACTGTGGAAATTTTTACTTCTCCACAATCATTCGTTTATAGGGAAGTTTGGATGTGGCCATCTGTGTGCTTCTTGATCTCCCTGCCAGGTTCCTTTAGGGATTCAGAAGCCTCCATTCTTTTTATTTTCCCCAGATACTTAGTTCACCCTTAAGTCTGTGGAACAAGGGTGAGACCTAGAGGAAACCTGGCAGCAGCACTGTGTATCCTGGCCCTGGTCACCTTCAGCGAGTCACAGTTAAAGGGTAATGGCTCCGTAACTCCGGGGGCTATTTTCACAGCTGCCAGCCACCTAAGGATGATGGGAACCCACCTTGCTCACCATGGTAGGGGGCCATCATTCTCATCTCTCTTGCAATGCATCTGCAGCACTCCAGCATCTTGCTCCGGGCTTGGTGGAGGAAGTTTTTGGACGTGAAGCATACGAAGAAAGAGATGCTGTTTGGAAATGAGGCTCAATGGGAAGGAGAGGAGTGTCCCGATGAGGGAGGGGAAATGTTAGAGAAGTTTAGAGTAGTTGTGATGGAACAACTTGCTAGCAAAGTCAAATACAGGCATCACACAAGTCAGACAAATCTTTTACCTTGCTTTGGGGGCAGTCTTTCTACCAAAAGCATCTCAAAACATGTGGTAATGTGGGATGTAAGGTCTCAGGCTTCCATGGTCTATGTCATCAATTCTCTATGGTGAAATAAGAAATGCATAAGTTAGGCAATAATTAGATTTGAAGTAGAAGCTCATATGGTAAACCCCTAAAGCAAAAGTACAGAACAAATTTCCTGAGCAGGGAAGTAGATTATGCAATATTGTCGTCTGCAGGTTTAGTTTTGTTTTAAAAACAAAAGACCATAAATTAAAAATTCCTGCTCCCAGTCCATGTGATAAGCAGTTTTCCTTTTTGATCTTGGGCTCTCAGAAACAGAATCCTGTGATTCATCTCTATGCCAAACCAGCAGGTTTTAAAAGCTTCTAATATGCAACATCAGTAAATCAGTGCCAGCCTGGTCCTGAGACACAGTTCTCAACAATTTCTGGCTGCCACTTACACTGTTGTGGTGTCCAGGACTGGGATCTGGAGGCCACTTTCTCTGGCACCATGTTTTGTAGCTCTTCAGGTTCCCTCCTAGGCACATTGACAGGCATGACTTGGGAAGCACAGCCATCCCTCATGCTGTCTGAATAACCCATATGCTAGAGAGCCCGCTCCTGCCAGTTGCCAAGGGCTGCCAAGACATGTGCCATAAGGCTGCACAGCTTGGCCCACACTATGTCAGCCCTGTCACCAGCACCTCCACCAACAGCATGTCTTCAGAAACCCAGCACTACCCATAATAGCCTCCTTCATAATGCTGGCACCCACGCAAACCCACAGCTTGCTTTCATCCCCAAAGCAGCATGGAGTCCCGAGATGTCTTCCGTACTCGTTAAAGAATGGAAACAGTACTCACAGGTCCACAGTTTTCAAATGGCTCCCCACAGGTGAGAGACCTCAGCCTGGACGTGCCTGTTGGGCTACAAGTGGCTGCAGACCTGCCCGGCGGGAGGGGCGCAGCTGCCGCGGCCTGTGACAAAGCCAAGGCAGCAACGGGCACGGGCCAGGGAGGTTAGGCTGGCACACCACCAAGGTGTGAGGCTCCATCCTCACCACAGCCTTTCACCATGAGACCTCGAGGAGCAGGACTCACTGCTGACCCAGGAGGAGGAGACAGGACAGACTTCCAAATCCAAAGATCTCTCTGGAGACAACAGCAGAAAAAGATCCAGCTTATCCACAGATTTATTCATCGACTGCCTGAAGGCTAGACTAGACTAAGGACAAGCTTTTGCTGTGCTCTGTGAGGAGTCTGAGACAGCACAGGTCTGGTGGGTGGCCTTAGGACCCCCTCACAGCTCAGACTAGCAGGACACGAATGCCACCTCCACTAGGAGATCCAGGTGTGCCTTTTGCACCTGGCTGCCACAACAGCTCACGCATATCCTCTGAGCATCCAAGTGGCACTTCTACATCCCATGCCTAAGGAAGAGGGCAGCCTGGATTCCACCTGCAGGGCATGGGATGGGGTGGCCACGCACAAGGTCCTGGGATGTGGGAGTTGAGCATCCTGCCCCTCGGCTGACCCTGCAAGGAAGCAAAGGTTTTGGAGGTTCCAGCAAGGCAGCACTAGATGACTGAGGGCCATAAGGCATTTGAGGGCTGTTTTCTGATTTACCTTTTGTAGCAACCTCCTTTGTAGCGTGGGTTGGTCTTCTCCAAACTAAAGGTATCAGAGAGATATCCAAGAGAGCTGGAGGGAAAGGTTCACAGGAAGGAATAATACAGTTAGTCAGGAAGAAACAGTATTTGTTGAAAATTATAAAATATATGAGGGGGGGTATGTTAAGCAGTGCAAGAAGCATGAGACTATCCCTTTTGCAGAGAACTATAATGCAAAACTGAAACTACTTTCTTAACTTTCTTTCACTGGTTTCCACCACAGGAGCAGATTCCAGCTTACCTTTTAAAAATGCTTTCTACATCTTGCTCGGTGCTTCCTGATTTGCTGAAGGTATTTTGTGTAAGATGCGTCCTTGATTAAGTTGTCATTACTGGACATCGATTAATTTCACCACTTACTGCCTTATTTCAAACCAGTGCCACATGCTATGGTAGTTCCAAATATATGTTTTTAATTACATATATTTTCTGCACACTTATCCAACCAGTCCATGCCTTTGGTATGAGGCATCAGTTGTCACACTAACTGCAGGAGATACTGAACTGATACAGGTTTTATGTGAGATGTATAAATTTATTAGCATGCTTAAGGATCAGTTTTGGTTTTGACCTAGACATGTAATGCAGGTTTGTAGTAAAGGGATACACGTAGCGTTAATAAGCAGAGCATAAACATCCTGAAGTTTCTCTAAATTTCTGCTCCTAAGTTTCTACCAAAAAAAAAAAAAAAAAAAAAAAAAGTGTCAAGTTTTGTTTCAACATGCTACAGAAATTCCAAAAAAAATCCCCAGGGTGATGTGCAGTTTCTTCAGTGCCTTTAACACAAATTCTTCACTTTTAGACCAAATATGTACCTTTGGGGGAATTCTGACACACTATAATAATTCTCAGTTTGCAGGCAGCACAATAGCATGGTTAGTCAGCACTCTTTTCCTTGTGCATCCAACCTGAGAAACCACGTATTGCACTTCAAAAAGTCACTTTGACTTGTTAAAACAATTTGTTGGAAAAAGCAAATGGTGCATTTTCTAAAAAGTGAAAGAAATGTGGCTACAAACCTCATGCCACAAAACTAGCCTAGCAGCTGGGCACCGCTGAATTGCGGGTACTTCCCTTTGCCCTTCAGTTTCTTGGGGGGATCGATGGTACCTGGCTGGGGTCTGGCTGATGTTAAACAGAAGTAGCTAAATTAGAAAGGGGGAAAGAAGTTCTCTGCAACAGTGAGCAAGCTCCAACGTGCAGAAAGAGCATGGGCTTGAGCCTGGGAGTGAGGGGGGCAGATACATGAGCAGACAAGAGCTGTGGTGGGGAGGAGGATGGAGGGAGGGAGTGCTCTGGACAGGGATTCACAGGTTTGAGCTAACAGTGATCCCCAATGAGCCATAAAAGCTGAGGATCAAAATGAAAAGAACCAATGCATGATACATTAACAGAAACCAGGAAAGTACAGCGTAATGACCCTCACAGAAATCATCGCCTGGATAGTCCAAATTATATTTTCTCTGTGAGTGGGTGACACATTCTAAATGTATCTCTTCCTCTGCTGGAAGGGGCAGGTCAGGCCAGCATAATTGATGGTTATCTTGCTGAGACAGATGAAAAAGTATAATCATTGCAGTTTTATTTAGGCTCTGAGAAAGGTCTGGCAAGTTAAATCACACTGTACTTTTAAATAAATTACCTTCTTCTGAAAGAGCTCTGTGGAAAGTAGAGAAATCATTCATCACTGTTACTTCAACCTTATGTTGGTTTAATTTCAGGGCACTGAATGAATACAAAATGAGCAGTGCAGGGCGGCTTGAGTATTTTTATTTGGCTCTAAATTGATGGGTATAACATCTTTTCATTATACCTACCTGAATGGAATTATTTTGGACTACATTCTTCTTGCAAATCTGCATATAAACATTTCTTAAGGCAGCTCTGAAAAAAAGGACTCCTGTGCCCAAAGTGCAACATAGGTAGAATTTAGGCGTCTGAATCCACCCATTCCTCACTTCAATGACTTGAGAGTGACTTGACAGGTACCCCCCAAGAGGTACTGGCTGCCAGCAGCCCCCCAGACCTCTTCTGAGTCAGGGACCTCATGCAGCAGAGCAGGCACCATTTAAAACATGATGTGGCAGCCACAATAATGAAAGCTTTTGTAATGGGGAGCAAGTGGTGAGAAAACAAGAGAAGTTATCATCAGGGATAACTGTATCTGGGCTGTCCGTGGCCTCAGAGAGTTTGAACCCATGCTTCCTTCACCACCAAAGATGTCCCCCCATCACCAGACTCCAGAGCACTAAAGACTGGGACAGCCCACATTCCCCGTGATGAAGCAGGACCCCCTGCAAGCAGGAATACCAAACGTGGCGTCTGAACGAAAGCATGTGAGAAGGGGACCTGACTTGCTGCCTGCCTGGGAGCACAGCAGAGCCAGCATCTGGCTTGACTCCTGGAAGGAGCACGTGTTTCACAGCAGCTTGCTACTGCATAAAAAGTAGAGTGAATTCAGGGAGAGGGAATGTCCTAGGAGCCTACACCCTTGGCTACATCCTACATCTTGGGGTCCCAGGAGCACAGTGGTCTCATTTCAGTAGGGAGGGGAGAATATGCCTGGGCATCCAGGGTGCCCTCAGGCATGGCACCCTCCCTCTCAAAAAAATCTCTTCAATCACTTTGTCGAGTGCCTACAAGGGCTGAGCCCTCTGTTCCCTCCGGGGTCACTCTGAACTCTTGGGGCATCCCCCAGGCAGAGGCCACAGCCTCTGAACTAGCTACCTCTGTAGAGCAGCGTGGTGTAAACCAGCACGTGTTTGAGAAATGGAGCACCGCCCAAGCCCTCAGCACCCATCTCTGAAGCAAAAGGCCTGAAAGACAAGGAAAAACTGTGGCAGCCATGCCCTGCTGCCCAAGGGGTCAGTACCGCGGGGGCAGAGGGCCACCACTGACCGCAGCCACAGAAAGCAGCTGGCAAACAGTCTGTAGGTACTGCCTAGGTGGTAAATAAAATTAGTCAAAACTAATAGCTCTGACTGTAATCCTAATGCTAGCTCAAAAGCGTAAAGTCCAGCATCCCATGCAAACAAGCTCACCCTTGCAAAATAGCACCTTGGATCTTACCTCTTGTTACCCAGCCTGGGATACTTACAGGGCAGTTAAGCCTCTGAAATGAAATGCAGTTATCAACTCGGCTTTTCTGGCTCAGCAGAACTCATTACCTGCCTTTTTAAAGTAAACAGCCACTTAAATATCTTTTTTTTTTTTTTTTTTAATGTACAGACTTTCAGGGCAGCACAGTGCACTGAGGGTACATCATTCCTTCCCTCTGACAAGAAAGGGGGTGAAGCTAAATCACGTGTGACAAGCATGAGCAATATTACCTAGCGCACACCAAAAGCAACAGCTATTGTACTGCCCAGCAAGGTACAATACCACGGGAACAGAGTCCAAGCATTAAGCAAAGAAAGGGTTAAACAATTTTTAATGAGAGACAAAAGAAATCTGAAATATTTTATTCTAGAAGATGCTGATTATCTCTTGTTTATCCAAGCCAGTTTACTCACACCTACACCAAGCCCACTTGGTTTCCCTATAAAGGGCACATATTTAACTCAACCCACAGTGTCTAGAGATCATGTTGTTAACTCCACCCGACTTGCTCGGACAGCTTTCAGACAAAGTCCTCTTCTGTTTTTTTATGGTGCCCGTGCTGCTGCGATATTACAACCCCTTGAGAAGGGGAACAATAACACACACTATTGTGGGACAAAGAGAGTACACAAATTAATTTCTGTGGCACAGGAGATTACAGGAGATAAACTGCTTACATCTGCAGAGACAAAGCACGTGGCACCAGCAAAGAATTTCGGTTTGCACGTGGAATGGAGAGCAGCGCCTTACACCAAAAATCAAGGACTTAAAACCTACACTTCCATCAGAAAATGTTATCGTTTGCCATACAGTGACAGTTTAGATGATTTAAACCATCTGTTTGTTTGTAGCATGTAGCAGCTTTCTCAGCTCTTTCTAAAAGTCAAGCTGCTAATAAAAGGTCAGCATAAAAAATTATACTTTAAATGCAGAAAGAATAGTTTTCTAACTCTATTTCTTCCCTAACATTCAAGGTTTTTCAAGTATTTGTGGTAGAGAAAAAGTAACTGACATTCTTTCAAACAGAACTTTGATTTTAAAAGGTAAAATAGGATCCACACTGGGAAGGAGGTGCTTCTTACTACATTTTTACTTGACTTAGCTGGGATTTAAGCACATGTTAATGTAATGCATATACTTAACTGCTTTTCTGGCATAAGGTAGTCTGAATGATACAGATGGGAAAATGTACTCTGATAAACAAATATCCAGCATAAAATTCCAGAGATTTAATACTGAATGGTCACTAGTTTCCAGTATTGACCAGGGCTGCAAATACTGCATTAATGGAAATCTGGTAAGGAGAAATCTCAGCGAAATCTCACACTCCAGACTAACCCAAAGTTGAAACATCTCTCTTTGTTTTGATGAGATCTATTCATTTGGTAAAGGAACAATAGCTTTGTGTTTAACAGCAAAGATTCATTCTTGATCTACAGATAGAACATCCTCAAACCTCCCAGTGGATCTACACAGACTAAAAAGCCTATTATGTGCATGGATTGGAGCCCTGCATTCCCCTTCCTTCCCAGAGGAACCAAAAACCTCAGTCTTATTCCAGGCTGTTGCTCCTTTTTATCAGTTTGAAGCAGCAGGTGCCATGCTAGCACACAGTATAAGAGATCTCGTACGGCTTAAATCAGGTGACTCCCTATGACTAAACCCAGTGAATGCACACAGACTTCCCACAATGGAAAGCTTGGAGCCTCTAAGCCAGACACTTAATGGTTGGCAGTGTAAATCCTCCAGCACTTTTCTCCATGTGACAGCCCAAGGTCTGAAAGCTACACAACCCCCCGTGAGACTGTTGCCACCAGAGGCATGTCACAGGATGTCTATGCATTTTTCATGGCAAGTTAGTGCCTAATATAGAAATTAATATAGTGGCAAAAATAAGTTTCTTTACTATTATGCTCTATTTCCATCAGGATGCTAATATAAACTGTACCAGCAAAAATAGAGTCCTCAACAAGATGCTTTCGGTGTAACTATGACACAGGAGGACTGTTTTAGGGAGATCACTAAGGAAAGATGTAGTACTACTAGGAAGTCATAGCATTAGTATGTCCTCGCATTTGAAGTTCTCTGACCGCAGCACAGAAGCAAAAAATTGGAGGTGCAGCTGGTCCATGTAAAAAGGGTTATAAATTATATAGGCCTAGAACTGGCTGAACTCAGTTTAGCCTAGCATGCCATTTTAGTCTTCCTCACTCAAGAAGCATGTGGCTTACTTGAAAAAGAAGAGCAATTAAAATAAAAAATGTGGAAACACTGTGTATGAAGACAGATTGCAGACTTTTTTCTCTCTCTCCTGTATCTGCCTTGTCAGCCTGAATTTCTTTCTGGGGCAGCTGAAACCCTGGTTCTGAGTACATGAAATGCTATGTGAAATCTGCCACCGTCATTTTTCCAGGAGGCAGATATCTTGTTTTTCCCTGATCACTTGCAGCTTTAACATTCCATGTATTTTCTTCCTTGATAGCAAGCTAGTTTTTATTTTAGTACAAATCTTCCCATTTATAGGCACGTAATCAGTTTCTTCGAAGACCAAGTTTATTTTGATCCTTGAGTTTTTCCTCTAAAACACACAAATATTTCCCCTTCTCAGGCTTTTTACTCTGATAATTGTCAAGCATCTTGTAGCATTTTAATGACTGAGATTTATTATGAGCATCCAGCCCAGGATTCCCTCAACAATCACCAAATAACTGCAAAAACAGCATGGGAGGTGATGCTGAGGAAGAGCTGAGAGGGGTTATCTCTGATAAGTTTGTGTTCTTGTAGCCTGGTCAAGAGCTTCAGGCATGGCAGGATCAGGAACCACATATGCAAATCCACAAAAAAATCCAGATGTTCTGACAGGATCCTCTTAATCTCAGGTGCTTGTGCGCATGTGCACAGGCACACACACATACATCCTCAGAAAATGGAAGAAAGATTCTTTACACAACATCCTTCAGGATTGAACAGATTTATGTTCCCCCCAACTTTATCACATTACATCATGCATTTTGATGTGCAGGCAATATGATTCTGTGACTATGTCTTAGAAAAGTAGCGAATGACCTTGAATAGCTGTCAGAACATGTCCATACCCATCATGCCCTCTCCTGCCACTGGTTTCAGAAATAAGTATGTGGAATGAAATCTCAGTATCCTAAGGCGAAAGGCAAATCTTGGACAGAAGTAAAACATTAGTCCATGGGAGTGCCACAGCCCATCTGCTCTGGGGACACCAGCTGCTCTACAAAGCATGAGAAAGAGGATGCAGTACGTGAGGACTGTGAAAGGTTAAAGAGTGTGCACAGTTCCTCTTCCCCCATAGTGTCACCTGTGATACCTTCAAATGCATCCTGATGTACTCTTCTTTTCCTTTTCAGTGCTCCTTAGTGACACATCCAGATTTTGCTTTACTCACCATGAAGGCCACAGTCATTGCAACCTTCTTCGGTAAGTACAGTCAACGTGCTGCAATTAGTAGTTTTGTGGGTTTGTACTTTCCTGTCCTGGCTGACCAGTGGCTGCTGGCTTCTTCTCTTCCCTTTGGACGCCATGGATGATGAAGCTTCCAATATCAGGTGGAGTAAGCCTTGGCACAGCTTTTCAGAAACAGGCTACCCAAACTTCTTGACTTTGGCATAGAAACAATAGTAATTACTTGCAGAGATCTCCAAGTCCATGACCATCTACATGCAGTCCGTATCAGATGGCACAACTGGGCCTGAAAAATGTAATCTAAAGAATCCTTCCAAAGAAAATTCAGCTGTTTCTTACATGGGAGCATCCCTATCCAATTTTATTCTGTGTTCTTGCTGTTTCAATGAACAGGAAGGTGCCAAAGGAAAAAGGCTAGAAATGTGTCTTATTTCTTTTCCTCTGGAAGTCAGACGGGATCTTGGTTTTTGGGAATGTGTAGAGACTCCAGAATTTGCAATTCATCTTACACAAACACTCTGGTTGACCAAGGATGATTTCTTAGTGTGCTTTACTTACATGTCTCCCTTTAATGGAAATGCAGCCACCATGTAGCCTAACTGTGCTGTACGACTTTAACTGTGATAATCCCAGGCAATATTCCCTCTAGCCAGGATCCTCAAGTCTGGCAGGGCAGCCATTCTCAGTTCAAATTCATAGCAACCTATGTAGTTCTTCTGCCTTTATTAAGAGACCAAATTACTTTCTCCACATTAAATTATGCCCTAACATTGCATGAGATTGGGCCTTCCCATTTTATTTTACACTGGTTCGCTCCTTTTCTTTCTAACTACGGTTTTGCCTTGGTTACACAGCTGCAGCAGTGACAAGAGGCCCCAATACTGCATCTATACATTGTCCCTTCAGACGCTGTGAGCCCGATTTTTCTTTTGAGCAAGCTCGAGGAGTGATTAAGTCTGCAAACTCTCTGCAACCAGTCTAGGGGAAGGAGAGCATAAAAGAAAGACATAAGACCACTGTTGCATGTACTAGTAAGATTAACTTAACAAATGACGATAGGATCAGCCAACACATTGTAGAGAGAGTTTCAACTCCCTCTGAAAGCTCAGACAAGGGAAAGGTGAATAGGACAGTCAAGATATTGGCAATGAAGTTACTAATTACCCATACTATAGTGCTTATAAAATACACACAGAGAACAAAGAGCTCTTGTATGTCATGCACTTAGCAAGCAAACCTAACGAGGTAAGCTACACACATATATTATGATGTATGTTTTAATGTAACAGTGTATGTGTCTTTTACTATTATACTTTTCAAATCCTAATTCTACTTACTGAAGAAAACCAGTGTCCTTGCTGGGACAGGATACTGGACATGCCACACTAGAACCTCATACGGTCTGTAACACTGCCCAGTATCCTACGCCTGCTACCAGCAGTGAGTGAAATGCCATAGTGCATGATTACAGGATAACTTCCCCACCAGGTTATTAAGAAGGATTTTTCTTTCCCTAACTTCCCAGTTGCTTTATGCACAGAGCATGCTGTCTCACCGACATCTCTATGACACCAATTACAAAGAGTTTCCACTGGTTGTGGAAATCCTGGAGCCTTTTGTGGTTTTCTGGACTACATGGACTAAATGGCATCTTTTGATAACGAGTTCCACAGATGAATGTGTGAGTTGAACTGATCTTTAATCGCCTTCAAAAAATTGCCCCGCAGTAGGTGCCATCTTGCCTGAAGTTAACCAACAAGTAGAAACCTCGCTGTGGCTGAAAACCTTCCCATTTCATTTTTTCAGCCTGTTGATTCAAATTTGGGAAATGTCATGCACAGGAGCTTGTGGTGACTGATGTTGATAGTCCCCCTTTTTCCTGATACTATCTTTTCTTTGTTTCAGGTGTGCTTCTTATGTGTACATATGCAGCTAAGGAAGCCACAAAGAAGATGAAAAAGTCTAAGCTATGTAAGTGGTCCCAGTAGAATTCTTGGCTGCTTTACAGCAGGCATGTCTGATGCATTTAAAAAGTGCAAAGTGAGGTTATATTCTGGTAAATTTTCACAATTGTCTGCAGAGACATTAACAGATTCTTTTGTGGAAATCAGATCACTAAGTGTGAGCTACTGACCGTGTGTAAAAGGGAAATGGTGTACTTCACTACTAGAATGTGTCTTCATATGTCATTAGGTACCACACCAGGATCTAAGCAAGTGCTAAGGTTTTCACAGAGAGAGAGAGATAAATACCTGAAATGGACCTGCTGTAACACAAAGTATTTGTAGCTGATTGGCATGAGACGAGTACTGCATGTCCTATGCAGTAGGATATACACATTTCAGCTATACTGCTGTAAGAGTATTTCTGTCCACAGACTATTTTACTCATTTAACTGACAAACAAACCTGCTGCAAGGTTGTGAACTCACACTTCAACCCCTTACTTAAATTGTACCCAGGAAATAGTTTTAACAATTAAGGACAAGATGATGGGCTGTGGCTGCAGCCTGACATTCTAGATGGCGCAGAGCTATAGGAGCACAGCAGGAGGCTTGGGAAGCACCCTGCCTCGTGTGTGCATAGTCTTTCCTGGTCCTGAATCACAGCCACCTCTTCCCCTACCCGCTCCTTCCCATATGTTAACCACAGCCTGGGTGACTACATTTCTTTCCCCCTCCAGCAAAGTGTCATGATGAGTACTTCCTTCAGAGAAGTAAATGCTGAAGGTCAGAAATATCCTCAGCTTCTTTACTTCATCCTTGGTTACAGCCACATGCCTAGGTATAGGAATTATTACATGTTAGACTGTAGATGCAGAACACATAGACACGTCCTGCATCCCAACACCATTGATATGAAGGTATAAGAGAAGGGCAACCCTGTCACTCAGTTACTCATTGCTTCATGACAAAATCACTCAGCTATGAAAACGTTCAATCTGACTTTACCAAGATTTTACACTCACAGATGTACCCCAGATCGATTGCGATGTCAAGGCGGGGAAGATAATCAATCCAGAATTCATTGCGAAATGCCCTCCTGGATGTCAAGATGTAAAATACCGTGTTTACGGCACAGACATTTATGCTTCCTTTTCCAGTGTGTGCAACGCCGCAATTCACAGGTGAGTGAGTTTAAATGAACAGGGCACTCAGACAAAACTGTGATTTCAGCGTAGGAAGCTCTCAGCTTTTCAAACCCTTTAAAGCTCCCACTGCCTTGTAGGTTTGATTGCAGGCTGCTGTTCTAGTAGAAAACCTGTGAGAAAGACTATGCGCGATGCAATGCATCCAGTTGAAATCCATCATATCTGAAGACATTTCTCAGCCTTTGGAGAAACATCTCAAGATATGCAGACCTTTCATTCATGCATAGAAAATTACTATTGTACTATGATTATTCAAGTGGAAGACAGGGATGGAGTTGCTGCTACTAATAAAACTTCAGAAAAAAATAAGCATCTCACCCATGATGAATACATATAACTCTCATACTTCTGGGATTGGTTTTGGTTCTCCAGATTTGAATTTAACTGTCCTTGACATCAAAGGCTGAGTAATGGGCTTTCCTATCACAGAAAAAAACACTGGGCAAGAAAATCTGTAATACAAATTTTACAGCACAAATTTTGCTGAGTTTTATTAGCCATGCAAAAACGTGCATAAAATTTTAATAGAGAATAGGCAGGATGCATTCAGCTGAAAATGCAGTAAGAGCTTATAAAGTCTAATGGATAATTTGACTTCATTTAGAGTCATTTGAGCTCCTGCAGTGCTTCCAGTTCTGCAAAATAGCTGGGGTCTTGTGTAAAGTTGAGTAGCTGAGGCTTTGGGACTTTATACCTTACCTCTGCACGGCGCAGCACACAGGTTGGCTGCCACCTCCTGGCTGCAGCTCTGCCTGCTCTGCCCCTGGCCGGGGAGATGACTGCCAGGTGACTGGCTTTCAAACAACAAATTCTCCCTTCAGATGCTAGTGCACAATGGAAACTGTTTGTCTCTGCACGCAGAGCTTGTCCCAAAGGGAAGCTGCAAAATACCGACAGAACTGCAATTTCCCCTGTAGCTCAAACGCTGGCTGCCTGCGTTGTTGCAGTGAGGGTTTCAGTTTTCCTTGTTTGCCAGCCAGCCGAGTTTGGCTTTGTGAGCTTAGGAGCTGCATTTCCACAGACAGTGAATTTCCTTTCCTTACAGTTATTTTACCGACAGCTTCTTGCAATCATCAGAGAAAGTTACAGCTCTAACATGTTCTTCACCATTACTCATTTTCCTGTACTGCCAGTCCTACCACCCCTCTAGAGCCAGGGTCGCTTCCTGGTTTGCCTGCTTTCCTAACAATGCCGCAGCAGGCTGCATACACTGGAACTGCATAACTGATACCTCCATTTCTCCCGAGATACTTGTTACTTCATATGTCAAACTCCACTTAATGTACACATGAAGCCTGCCAGGTTTTCTACAGCTTCCAGCAATATTGTGTTCAGTTTACTCCAGGCTGAGGTCAGAACCAAGCTTAGTATTTTGCAGAAAACATATCCTGGAACCCAAAGAAAACAATTCTTTACAGAAGAAAAAGTCAAGCAACTGGGAGGTTTCCCTCAAATTTGTATTTCTGTCACATGGTTGGTCCAAAAACTCCTCTAAGTACCTCTCCCTGTATCTTCAGCCATTCAATCAAGCCTGCAGGAATTTTAACGAAGGCAGTAGCTTGTTCTTGTGTGCAACTAGGTCAACCTTAAACACAGGACCAGTAGATCAGTGGGAAGAGCAAACAGATGCCGACAGCACTTTGTAACAAATGGCTCTTCTCTATGTGGAAGAAGCACATATATTTCTTAGCAGCAGACTCAGTAGTAGAGTCACAGCTCCACCACAGCCCCTGGTTTAAAGGTAAAAGTGAATGTTTCATACCTCTTGCATTGTTGAACAATTTCAAAGTTGTTTTGGCAGAATTTCTTCTTTCAGACACCATGTTTTCCCCTTGCAGTGGTATAATCGACAATGCAGGCGGGAAGATCCTCGTCCAGAAAGTTGCCGGCCACTCCGGTTACCGCGGGAGCTTCTCCAACGGGGTCCGGTCCCTGTCACTGCCACGCTGGAGGGAGTCCTTCCTTGTGTCAGGTACCGTGGTGGAGCGCCAGAGCCGCCAGCCCACCCTGGCTCTCCCCACTGCCCAACCAGCCCGGCAGCAATGGGAGAGCGGAAAGCAGCCCTCTCTTTTTAAAGAGCTGTGCTCAGTTCAGCCCAGTGTGGGTCTGAGCCCACTGCAGGAGGTGACAGGTGGTCTGGATTGACTTTCTGAGGGCACCTTAACTCCTGCTGTTGATGAGTAAAGTTTGAGCCTCAGTACTAACAGGGAGGTCTTCCTATTGCTCTTGGTTCTCCACCCTGGTAAGTAGTGCTGCTAAGGGAACTAACGGGCCCCATTGGCCATTTGAAGCATCCTCAGCCTGCATCCGAGCTCACATCTTCTGAAGCAATGTCTGACTTCTGTCAGCCCAACTCAAGCCACTTATAGCTGTATTTATGCAAGCCCTATATCAAGCAATTCAATTGTTGCATCCCAAGTATGTTATGAATTCTTCCCACCATTCTAAGCCAAAAAGTTTCGATATCTACTCAGTGCAGGGAAAGCCATCTTAAATTAATGCTCATTCCTTTTTTCTCCCCACAGTATATACAGCAGCTCACTTGCATTCAGTGACAATATTCACAGATTTTTTTAATTTCTTTTTAAATAGATTCCCTTTGCATCAGCTTCAGATTGTCTTACACCTACTTGCACTCATTCTACTTGTGTGAAAGGAGAGTCTAATTTACACTGCTTTACATACAATTTCTAAATCCAACTTCTTGGTGCATCCATACAGTAGGTCAGTTCTTGCTGGTCCACACTTTTGGAGGTTTAGGATAGGTACAACCAATAGACATTAGTTAACTATATCACTCCTGTAAAATTCAAAATCTCAAGCAACTGAACAGCCACTAAAAATAAAGAAACGTTCTTTTCATGTGAAAATTTGTGGACAGCAAAGGAGGTCTCAGAAACTGACCAAAACTAACTGTCATCTTCAGTTTGCATTAATATATTTGGATGGACTTTTTACAGCATTCTGCCATGGGTACACCACATTATGTGAAGGATTTATTTTGGATGAGTAGGAATTTCCTGGAATAGCCCAATTGCTACTTGTACTTGTTGTTGTTTTTCCCCCAACAACCAGCACATTGTAATTCTAGTACATAAATGGGAAATAAGGGGTTTTTACCTCAGCAGCTCTCAGTTGTTATCACATAAAACTGTAGGAATTTTTGATTTACAGTAGCAAATCTTTATTATTAATTAATGAGACATTATAAAAGACAGAGAAAGTTACAGGCACATGTAAAAGGAGATGATGAGAAACCTGGGTACGTGTATGATGAGATTTGTCCCTCATGCACTTAATTTTACACATGCTGAGTGCTCTCACTGATGTCAGTGGAACTACTTATTTTATAAACTAGCTCAAGAGTAAATCTAACATAATATATAACATGTATGCTATCATATTTAATCCATAAATAGGAAGTAAAGTGTCACTATACCTAATACAAATGGAATTTTAGAGAGAAATTTGCAAGACTAAAACCCCAGGAAGGTTGTGCTGTTCATCTCAGCAGCCTGAGGCTGAATGCAGACAGATCTCACTCTCAAAAAGAGATGAGTTGGGGTTTTTATTACAATTACGAGTCATAAAAAGACAGAGCTGCATAAAGCATTCCCCAATAAAAATACAAAGTCACCTAAGGCATTAATTTCAGGACAGCTTTAGAGCTTGAACGGAGCCCCCTATTCTCCAGCCAAATTCCCTTTCACAGACCAGACCCGTACACAATACGGTACCCTAGAAACGTGCCTAGTTTATTCCTAGTTAGGATATTGTCACCAAGAGTTTGTGATGTTTAAATTGTGAATGAGCATCTGCATAAAAAAGCACAGAAGCAGAATCCTCAGGAGATGCATGCGATGAAGTGGCTGATTTAGGGGCAGTGGGGAAGGAGTTCTGTGCCGGGGGATTAAAGCAGCCAGCACACCAGGAGGTACGCAAACACGCTGGTATTCGCTTTCAAGCACCGAAATGCCTTGGCACTCAGTTGAATGACTCCATTCAGCCTAGTGGGAGTTTTGCAGTTAGTGGGTTAAGAAAATAGAGTCCTAAACCTTTGGGTTTGCTAGTCACAAACAAGCGTGACAGGGTGAGCAGCCGCCACCCCATAGCTTGTACTTCAATGGCCAGAAGCTGAGGTTTTCAGCCCACATGTAAATCCATTTTTAAGTATGTTAAGCAAACTCCAACCTAGAAGTAACTTTCTCCAGACAGTGAAAAAGACATATTACCATTGCTCCAGAGAGCAGGGCCACATTCAGGTCAGGCCTCAGACCTACCTCTTGGTCACATATGAGATGCAAAATGCTGCTGATCAAAACCTCCAGAGACCAGGAGCAGCCAGCTTCTCCACACCGGTTAATTTGCACAGCAGCAGGCTTCAGGTGTGCATTAGAGATCAGATTAGCACAGAAATATCCTAAATTAAGATCAGATTAATACACCGTTGCTGCATCCATGTACCAACCACTCATATCAGACAATTTTGCCTCTGTTGGGGATAAAAAAATACATTTAGAAATAATCTGCAACCCCATAACATGTCCATCTTTCTACTACAATTGGCAGAAGAACTCCATAATCCTGCTTGGCTCCCAATCTCAGTTTTAGCTCAGGGGGAAGGTGATGTAAAAACCTGCTGCCCTTCTCTTAGGCCAGCTTCTGTGAGAGACCCAAGGGCAAGAAGGAAGCTCTTTCCAGCTTGTCCTTGCATGCAACCTTGCCAGCTCTGGTCTTTGGCCAATCTGTGCTGACTTCAGTGGAGCTGCTCTCAGTTTATACTACTATAAATGAGAAATGGGATAGATCCTTACATCAATGCCTTGTTAGTAACTCTAACTTCTTTATTTAGGGTTTTTTAATGGCATATGAAATTTCAGAGAGGAGTAAAACAAAGGAGATAGAGACATTAAAAGGGACAAAGGACAGTGCCTCTCCAGCTCTATGGCCATCCCTGCACATAGAGGACCAGTTTCTCCGGCATATACCCTTTGTGTGCCATCACAAACAGCCCCCAGTTGCCGGGAGCAGCTGTCTGTTGCAGCTAATTCTGTTCAGTGCTTTTGGTATCTGGATTAATAGCCCAGGATCACAACCGACATGCTCGCAGTGCCACATATACCTTCTTAAAGAGCCCACGTAGGGAATAAAGGAAAGCAAACCTAGCACCACCACCACAACAGGTTTTGCAGGAGGTGGAGGTAGATCTCACCTGAAGCGGTCCAGATGCATAACACAGAACAACATCTTGTAGAGACAGTCACCAGGGCCCAGAAGTCCTACATCCACCAACTCCTAGAGGCCAGAGCAGTCTTCCCTACACTGGGCTTCTCTGCAACACTTTTCATTCAGCGACATATGGCAATATAAAAACTGCCCCACAAAATGGAATTGCATGGCCACATGTACCAATAGAGATGGCATCTGCTGTAGCACTAAAAACATTTGTGGTTCAAATCGTAACTGGGAAACGTACCTCATTGTTTTAAGACAGGACCTTCATTTTAGATTTAAATATAGGTACCATATGTTCCCACACACAAGCACAGCCCACTTTCACTGTTATTACTGCAAAAGACTGTTGCCAGAAATGGCATCTTGCAAAAGTGAGGTCAGTGAAGAATGCTGCGTGCGTGATGAAATGAATCCCACATCAAACATACTTTCTAAGTCAACTGCATAGTCAGGCACTGGAAAAGGGTAGCCAGGGAAGCTGGGGATTTAAGTACAGGTTATGCAGATGTCCTTCAGAAATGGTCTCCTTATGCTTAACACCATTTGAGAGTAAAGAAATGAACTGACTGACTGCTTCAAATCCTTCCCAGGACTGTGTTTTCATGCTTTCTAACTTTTTTTAATAATGCTGGATTTAGGCATTGGTATTTTTAGAGGCATGGTTTTGAGATTCTGCCATCAGACAAAAGAAACCTTCAAGAAAATCAATTGGGCAGCAAGGAAGTGGAGTCTGATTCTGAACACATATGTTAGATGAGAATTTTATTGCAAGAAAACTTAGAATATTTTGTGATGCTTTCTAATGATTTTTTTTTAGAGGGCAAGCCAAGAAGAGGTGTGACATATCCATCAGCTCTTGAATATTCTTCTTCAAAAAGCACAGCTGTTAAATCAGGCAAGTAACAGTGACTGACTTTCCTTTACATCCGTTCACAACTATCTGTTGTAACTTCTTAGTTGTGTAATACAAAGATATAATTATTCAGTCAGCAGTTCACACATCCCTTAGTATCTCATGCATATCCCTTGTGGTATTTTTTTACATTAAGCATATGGAAATTATCCCAGACAATTTCTATTTTTTGGTCATACCAATTTTCACAGACTTCTGTTTCCAAGTTGTTTCCCCCTTGCTTTAAATCTGTTAGTACGATGTTGTACTGATTATGTGAAAGCATTTGAAGTTATACATGTTGACATTCTACTAATGTTACTCATGTTATCTGTTGGGATATTCAGTGTTGAGAATATAATAATAAATAGTAGTATGATCATAATGACACAGATAGCAATGCACAGCAGCTTTATCTAAGGATGATACAATAAGGAACTACTCTGTATAGCCATTTCGGTCAGCATCCTACTCTGTGAGACTCAACTCAGTTTAAATAATTCAGTTTTCAGAGGTTTTCCATCAAGTCTCACACCAGGTGGTAGTTGATATTCAAGTGCACATGAAGCGCCTCTGTCACTGAAATGACGCTTGTTTGTGCCCCCTGTAACAACTGCGTAATGTTCAGACTCTTCCTTGGGGGTGTGAATGAAAAAAAATGAATGTCTTATACTGCTACACACTTGTCTAACACAGCTCTTTCGCTGATTGCTTAGCCTGAGCCTTCCTGAGCTTATCCGTAAAATGTGGTCTAACAAAATGTGCTGTATCTTCTCCCTGAACTCAACTGCCTGTCAGTGGGTGCATCCATCCAAGGCCACACAGAGGTTACTTGGAATCCTGCTCTTCTCCTGTATATTATTGTTTGGTCCTTGGAAGCAAGGTACAGAGCTTTCCTCATCTTTAGGCTTTTACTTGCACAAAGGCAAATTTAAATCTGAAAGCTGTAGTTTTTCAGACTGGATATACATCACTCAAAGCCATGCCTTTAGTTTGCAGTATCTCTGCATTTACAAATAGATACAGAATCATATATATCTTGACCAGGCACACAGAAATTGCTGACCCAGATATCATGTGCTGTTAAAAGGGAGGCAATACCTTAGAAATCTTGTTTACTAAAGCCACATCTCACCATTCCCAAATGTACCCACGCTTGAAGTATCAGCCCAAATGCCTCACACCGGACCAGGGACAATCACAGCCAAGGTAGAGCTCAACAGGCTGCAAGCAGCAATTTCTTCCACCAGTGCTAAAACCCACATTATGTGAGAATCGGTGTAGAAGTGGGGAGCATCATTAAGTCACAACTCAGTCACGCAAACAAAATACTGAGCCTGTTCCTGCAGCAAACCAAAGACACAAGTGGCTTCCTTCACTTTGTTCCTGAATCACTGTGAATTACAACTCTAGGACCTTAGCAACAAAGACTGTATTCATGCAGAGAAAACCCAGGAGGATCAAAGGAGCAAACAATAACTGTTACATCAAACGCAGTGCCTGAGGGATGCCACCGCCTTGCTTTGCCCAGCCCTGTCCCACACATAGCAAAGAGATCTGACGGTCACAGTCCGTCTTCCCAAAGACGCACTTGACCCCCATCAGCCCTCCTTAGCCCTGCCACCTCAGCTGTACTCTGTTGGAAACAGCTTGTTCTTAAGATAAAACCCTCTGTAATATAGTGCTGGGGCCATCTTGTGACAGATGATTCCTACTCCTTTTTTAATTTTAAAAAAGCTACCTTTTTCTTCTCATTTAAATTATAGAGACCACATTGTGCACTTGGATACTTAAACTCATTGCCTGTAGGAAGTAAAGGCAGTCCTTCGAGGATTACACTCACTTTCTACCAGATTAGTGAAAAATGCTGCTTCACATCTGATCAGCTGTCAGAGATGCAGTTTTGGTCCTCATCGCTGGGACACTAGATATTCATAGTGCCTGACATTTCTTTAAATGCTGCTGGTGTTTACAGTGCTTCCCAAATGCTGGCCACAGCAAGAAAAACCTTCCCAAAATTGTTAACTATTCACAGCTGGTAAAACCAAGCAAAATATGTTGTTTTAAAAAAATCATACAAATTTTTAGGAAAGCATTAACCCTGGAGTAATTTCTCAAATAGGTCCACACTGCCAAAATAGCTAGAGAAGAGGAAAAAAAATGGAAGATCAAAATCCTCCAGTACTCATTCACACATAAAAGCAGGGGCAGATTCTGTTGCAGGGTAGCTGTAAATGCACTGTAATAAATGTTCCAAGTACTTTGACGACTTTGGGTCTTAGAAGAAAAAAAAAAAAAGGACCAAAAAAACCCCCTCCCTTTTCCTCCTAAGCCAGTCCGTGGCATTCAGGATGTGGCCCCGTGATGATCTGACAAAGTCAGGCAAGAAAGAACTACATCTGAATGTGAATTAGCGACTGAAATATTGCATGTTAGCTGGTATTCCCCACACACCCTATACACACCATGACCCTGATTCTCAGGACACGCTGCTGCTCAGAGGAAAATTCAACAACATGATGCATTAATCTTATCAGTATTGATTTATTAGTGGTAAAACCTCTTATTTATTGCTTACTTCAGAAATTCTATTGACATTAGCAGGGCAGTAAAAATACCTAAATTTGGTACTAAAAACAGAGTGGGAGTATGCTTTATAGAGGCACCCAGCCATCGCTTTTTCCTCACTTGGTGAGAAAGCTCTGGTTAGACTGACTGACCTACCTAATACCAGGTGAATAGGATGCCTTCCTCTGGGGAAGGATAATTTCTAAAAAAGGAGACTTTAAATTATTTTCTTCCAAAGCTGCCTTTCCTAATGTGCTTGATTTTTCTCAAGAGTCTAAAAAGCCAGAACAAGACCTAAAAGCTTTGAGGAGTGCAGATACCGCTAACGCACCAGAAAAAGCATCAGAACAAGGTATGGGTTGGGATCTCTGTGCTCTTTTATCCGTCCCAGTCTAAACTGCCTGCAGATACCTACGGGAGGCAGTTTGACACTGGTAGCACACAGCTTTACCTCCCCCATCCAGCCGCCTCTCTACAGCCTCTTTCCCACTAAACCAACCCCATTATGTGAGTGCCTGCAACAGTGCTTGAAGGGCATGTGCCAATTCAGAGAAGAAAGGGCAGCCTCATAGTTTAATTTCTGGCTGAGCTTTGGGTGAGCTCAGGTGTCATGAACTTCAAAGACCTGCATTACGGCTCTCGGCAATTTCCTATGCAGGGCATGTGCCGTGCAAACTCTTTGAAGATATTGTGAAGGAGATGGGCGCTCTGCCCACAGGAGCACTGGGAACGCTAGCTCTCAAAAGCCCTCCTCTTGTGTTAAAGGCTCCACCAGAAACCCAGTCAACATGTGCCAAGGCAACATCTTTTCTCTCCTCTTACTACGCTGCTTCCTTGGGGTTTCTCCTAATGCTGTTAGCTCCCAGCAAGGAAGCTCTGCTCTTTGCAGCCTAGGGTATAAAGCTGGCCGATGTGCCTGCTCCCCGTTCCAGCAGCACCACATTGCAGGGGAAGACTCACTGTGCCCTCTGCCTCCTTTCTTTTAGTGCAGCAGCGTGGAGCAGGGCACCGCTCAACCCAGAGCGAGCCATTCATACTGATTTTTTTCAGCTGAGCTGTTTTGTTTTTCTTCTGAGCTCTCTTTCAGCATTATCCCATTAAAACTGTCTGAGATCTGACTTCTTCACTGCCTAGCATTAGGTGGTAATTAATCCACCAGACAGTTTCATGATGATGCTTTCCAAAAGGAAAACATCCAGCAACAAAACACAAGCCTGTGTTGTGCAGCAGTGAATAGACCATTCCCTTTCGGTGTACACAGTGTGTCAGGCCATCCCTAGGGCTGTGGTCAGGGAGGAGAGGAACAAGACTGAGGCGAACATGGAGTATGTTTTAGGGCAGTGTTTTGTAGATAGATGGAGAAAATGACGGTGAAGTACCTTTTTTGAGACGATGACTTGAAAGAACTGCAAGCATGTTAACGATTTTGTATAAGGATATTTAGATGCAAATTTGCAACTAGAATTGTCTCTGTTCTCACAACAGATGATATATTTTAAAAGTAGAAGCAACTGTGAGATGAGTCAAAGTTAGATGAAAAAAGTACCTCCCAGGTGGTGCTCTCCCCAGGTTCCCTCAGCCAAAGCCAGGGCTCTGACCCTACCTGCACTCCCTTCTCTGGCTCTGGCCAGCTCCCTGAATCACATTTACCTAAAAGTTGTCTTTCTGCCAAAAGCATTTCAGTGCTGTGGTGGGCAATGCATGTTTTATTCTGGTCTGTGACTCAGAATGATCATCTTTTATTACCAGATGTCAGTCAATTTCTGTTTATATGGGCTTTCTAGCTACTTAATTACACTGAGAAAAGATGATGGCAAAACAGAAACTGCAACTGGCTGGTTGAACCATGTCTCAGAGGTCTGAGACATCTGTCAGGTTGATAGGTGTTCCTGGCCAAAGCAGAAAAGTCTAGGGGAATCACTAAGGCTGCAACAGGCTGCTGCAAGCACCCTCCGGAGAGCTAATACTGTGTCACACAGGCACCTGTGCTACACAGCCACACAGCAATGAAGGCACTAATGGCTCCACAGATGAGGATGCTTGCAGACATCCTGAGAACATCAGTGTCTGGGCAGCCTTAAACACTGAGCACTGTTAATGATGTGCTTCCGTGTGGGTCACACACCCAGCTGCAGTGATCATGTCAATGTTCCTACAGGGGACACAGTCCGCAAAGAGTATCAGACATCTCCAGCACCGACACCAGCTACACAAATGGCCACCACAACCCCAACCCCAACAACCACGACGACAGACCCTTCCACCACAACGCCAAAGCCAACCACAACACCTACAACAACCAGAACCACAACAGTTGCTTCTGCAGCGAAGACTAGACCTGGACTGCACAGGGTCAGAGATATAGGTCAGTAACATGTATGTCTGCATTGCTTTCCTCCCGACCTACAGCCTTCATAAAACGTAAGGAGCAAGACATGCAGCTGAATATACCATGATTTAATGGACTGTGAAATTCAGCAGTTCAGTGTAGAAATATTTGGAGTGGATTAAAAAATTGATTCTAGCAGACGGGCTGGAGTTAGAGTTGTGCCTTCAAGACACATAAAAAATTAGTGTATCTCACAAACACAAACATGTGAAGATTTTCCGAGATGAGAGTTCATCTGCAGTGAAACTATGGCTGGTCTTTATCTTTATATATAATATACTGGCATATAAATTGATTCATGTGGGAGTAAAAGCTCTCCAACCCTAAATGCTGTCACGATTTTCAGGTATAAGAATCCACAAATAGTTCTTTGATCCACATGTCTGGACTGAGAGTTCAACAAATAGGACAAGAGGCATTGCATTTTAGAATTAATTTTTTGATAACTTTCAATAAGTGAAAGTTGTAACATATTTTTTTGTAATGGCTTTGGGATTTTAAAGATTAAACACTGAAGGAGTTCTTACAATTTTTGAACACCTGGATTTTTTTAATCTTTCCTTCTCCATTTACTCTTATTCATTAACATTGGGAGTTTTTGGTTCAATAGCTGAAAATTAAAATCTCTTATTTTTAGGTTCTAGCAGTATCCACCCAGCATACTCATCTGTGGTAGCTGCAGCATCAAGTAAGTATGGTGAAGTAAGTATGCCACAAGGCACACAGTACAGTGTATTTTAAGGCAGAAATGATTCAATAACCTTTCAAGCCTCAGCAAACTCCATGACTGAATCCAAATCTGGATTTAAACTGAAAAACAGATGCCTGGCCTGAATGTCAGAGATGTTGATCACCCACAGCTCCAGGGAAACCTTTCTAGTGAATATATCTGCGCATTTCAGCCTTGATAAATGCTGGGTTTCACAACACTTGAGACAAAGCTTGTGCTGTTTGAATCATGTTTTCCTATTGCTTCCTTCTGTCTTATGCTCTCCAAGGGAGATTTGTTGTAAGACAAATGATGCAGAGGGCTGTACTGCCATTTAAGCTTAGTGATGAGAGCTCTGAAATGCCGACTTACATTAAACAAATGCTTTTCCAAAAACCTCAGGCTGTGGTTCTGAGCCTGGCATAAGTGTGATGTTATTCCTGGCATGCCACTCGTGTTATTGCCAGCAGAGTGGTAACAGCTCAGAGCTCTGCATCTCAGGCCAGAAGCTCACTCCCGTTCCAGCCCACAGCCTGCAATGCAAGTATTTAGAGGTGTTCTCCTCTACAACGTGTAATTGCTTAGCCGTGTGGTCAAGTAAAAGAGAATATTTTCAAATGTTTGCAAGTTTCTGGCCATGGGGATATGACTGCTTTTGAGTGAAAAGGGAGCCGGGCCTTCATTAGTTTTTATGCTCTGTTGCTATTTCTGAGTGCCTTGAGCTCACCTTTGTTCTCACATACAGAACTGCAGCTGTCCCTGCTGCCAAATAATTCAGAGCCAAGCACATGGCAAGGCAGGTATTTTTTGGGCAACTCAGGTCTTGAAGGAAAGCATCATTAAGTCATATTTAGCCATGAGCCCAGAATAAGGGCAACAGCTGGAAGGGTTAATATTACTGAGTCAGAAGTGCAGGGTTTACAGGGCGCATAATGGCAGGACCTACAGAAGTGCCAACACAATTCAAAGGGGTTTAAATTCAGTGGGAATCTGCATCATTTGGTACCTAATGTGCCTGTAAACCTGGCCCTGCTTGTTGCTTTCTTTTCTATTTCCTATTCCCACAGGCTGAGCACAGAAGATGACATTATCTTCTTTACTAGCAATTAGAAAACCCTCAAAAGGTTCCCTAGTCAGTGAGATGCATGTGGAGGGTAAAGTTCTGGCAACACTGAAATCAGTGGGAAGGTTGTATTTGTCTTTCATAAGACAAAACATTTAGCCAAAAAAAAAGGGTGGGTGTGTGTAAAAATACAAAAAGCACTCACTTTTTCAAGGCTTTCAGCAGTCACTTCATTGCAATTTGGATCCATCTTTCTTCAGAATTTTCTTTACTGATGTTCTAAACATAAATTAACTCTCAAAAGATTAAAGTCATCAGACTTAGGAACAGGTTATTGTGAGCTGAGCGGGTGGTGGAGAACTACTTCTGATTTCATGGACTTCATTTCTAGGACCATGTCCAAGATGTCTGTACTTAGTATCTGGCTTCCTGAATTCTCTTGATGTCTTCTTGATTCTGAAAGAGAAGAACTAGCTAAAAACCCCACAGAAAGTACAAATACAGTTTTGAAGCAATGACCATACACAAAGCAGTTTATCAGTTTGTCTCAGGAGCCTTTAGGACTGCCTCCAATTACTCAGGCCAGAGTTTCTGATGATGCCGTTGGTCTTAACCAGAGTTCGGCTTGACTGGACAAAACCAAACGTTCTCCCATCCGTCCTGGCTCACAGGGACTCACAGATCCACCTCTCACAAGGCATTGGTAGTCTGCCTGCAAAAGACACCTCAAAAGTAAATAGCTTTGAAATAGAGCACAGTCAGAATGAGCACAGCCATGGCTCCTGTTAGCTCAGACTTTTCCATTTCCAGCCACCGGTACTGGCAAATGTTCCCAGCAGCAAAAGAAAAGCAGGACTTGCAGATTAGGGCATTACAGCAGGGGCAAAACTCCTCTGTCCTAGCTCTTGCTGTTCTTCCCCCTTTATCTTCTGTTTGTCAAAGACACGGAAACAGAAAAAATCTGCTCCATTGCAGAACTCCTGCTTTAAAGACTTGACGTGGCAAAACTGCTTAATGAAACCCCCCTGATGCAACAAGCATGACATTTGACAGTTACTCCTATGCCCTACTAGCAAGTGCAGCACTTCACCAGTTCAGTGTGCGGTGAAGGACAGTCCTGAGGGGGAAGCGGCAATGGCAACAGGATTTGAAAGTGGATGCAAACTCTGTCCTGCTCTGCCACTTACCAGTACATGTTTTGATGGCTTTTGCCTCTTTCCAACAGCAGTTAATCAAGTACACTCCCAAGAGCCAAGAACTCACTTGCTCTCCACCATCCCAGCTCTTCAAGTAATCCTTTCTTGCACAGCTGCTTGGATCCTAGATGAGGATTCGGAGTAAATCCAGTGCTTCCATGATCACTGCCATTGTAAGCCATGTCATGATCCTCAGTGCCATGCTGAGGCACCGAGCTGGTAACCAAGCATCAGGCAGTGAGTGCCTGGGCATCCTCAGGCAAGGCGCTACCCTACACTCTCTGCCCACTCAATTCAATCAATGATTGCAGCTCTTTTCAGACAGGAACTCTCAGCTGGGCTCTGCCTACCACCGTACACTCTTTCATCCCCAGCTGCAACGTACTATAATAGTAAAAAGGAAAAAATGTGGAGAAAAAAAAAAAAGGCTGGGGAGACAACGGTAGTGTGTAAGTGCTAGAGAAAGCATTGAAAACTCTCCTCCAGCAGTGCCACACCACTGGGGCTCATGCCTTCAGGAAGCAATGGGTAAGGGCTCCATCCTCACACTAGGGAGAACAGCTAGCATTTATTTTTGGATACTGCCTTCCCCCGGCAAGTCAGCCCTGGCTACTTAGCCCATCAAAAGTGCTGACCAAGTCGCAGAAGGCCAGGCATGTTTTGTGCACAGAGTAGTTGCTCAAATCAGTTACCATCATTTGCAAGGGCCACTCCGAATTGCATTTCTCTCCGCTGTCCCCATCCTTTACTTTCTCCACACCTCTACACGCTCACTACAGGACTTGCTCCCAATCAAGGTTTCTCTACTCCACTGCTTTCATATCTGAGTTGGCTCTTGGGATTTACCTGGTGACTGTCCATCCCCAGTTTATTACAGACTTCTCCTAGTCCTGCCTCAGCCTCCAGCTTGCACAGAGCTCTGCTTTAATGAACACACATTCACGTGCTGCAGGCTCGCTGCCACATCAGATTTGAAGGAAGAACAAGCCTTGCAGACCATGGAAGTGCAGTTCCAACCTTTTCCCCTCTACCACCACTGTGCTTGCCCCAGCCAGCAAAAGCATGGCAGACACCAGCTTACTGCTGGGACAGTGGTAACACACCTCTGTTACCTCTTGTACAGCAAGAGGGAGCAGCCCCAAGGCCAGCACAGTCAAAAGGAGCTTAAAGAGAAAACCACTAACAAAACAAAACCATGGCTAACATGGGTGTGGAGGGTAGGGTTCATTCATTTCAAAAGTGACATAAAATACTTCTGATACTGAGCACATTTCTCTCTTACCCTCTTGTACTCCCTTTCTAGTGACCTTGTAAAGAGTGGTACATACACATTCAGGCTCAGTTGTGGCAAACCCAAAACAAGGCGAGCTCTCAAGCACAGAGTTAATTTTCTTCCACCTCTTTGGCACGTTCCAGTGTCCTGTGTGGAAAGCACGCCCTGCACAGCTCCATATAACACTGCTGCACAGACATTTTCCTCCACAGCCCAAAAACTCAGCCTGGGCTAGCTGTGGTCCATCCGGAGCCAGAGCTACAAGCTGACAGGGTTTAAAAACCTTGCCAGTTTTGGCAGATGAGCCTGTTTCCTTAAACAGGATCTTTTTAGCATCTTTTTGGAGTTTACAAGGTCTCTCACAACAGCTCCTAGAAATGCCATCAAAAGGCTTCCAGTGGTCTGTGAAGGTTCGAGTCTGGGTCAAACACGAGCTATCTGCTGTCACCTGATTTTGCAGTATCAAGTTCCCAAAGAGCAGCAAATCCTGTTTTCAGAGACAACCATTCCAAATGGTCTCATTTATGATACCTTACTGATAGAAATATCTCACTGGCCCCTGTTCAGCATTCACAAGAGTCAGATAGGACATTCCCACTGATTTCACCAGGCTTTGGAATTAATCTTTCTGGGAAAACTAATGAATAAAGGCTTGTTAAAGGATAAGTTTGTTAACAAGCTTCTTAAAATAATTAATGAAATGAAAGGCATGATTAAAGATGTGGTTTTCATCTGCAAATGCTTTGAACCTTTAGTATTTTTGAACAATGGGAATTTAATAACCCAGTCACCTTAAAAAAAGCGTTTTGTGTAGACAGTGGTGAAGACATTTCAGACACATGAATTCTCCCACATAATTTTTGTCATTGTCTCATTATTTACAGTCTGCCTGCTTGATTGTATCCAGTCACTCTCTGCAGAAAGGGTAGAATCTGGTGTGGGGGGCTGTTTTGGGTTTGGAACTTTATTCAGCCTTCCTCACACAACCAGCACAACTGGCTGCTACCGCAACAGAAATAAAACTTTGATAACCAGCGTGAGAGAAGGGAAGTTTTAAGGAAAAGCAAATCACAGTAACTACACACCTTTAAAATGCGACAAGAGACCTGTACAAGTAATATTTCTAACTGAAGGGATCGTTAACTAGGCTAACCTATATGACAGAGAGAGCAAGACAATCCTTTTTTACATGGGCTCAAAATATACCTTTTAACATCTGAGAAAGTATATTAATGAAAAGTCTCTATACATGAACCATTAACTCTGACAGCTATAAAATGAGACTCAGTGAAAAAGCCAGGTAGCAGTAGTCCTGAACCAAACGTGGTATAAATCACACTTTTCCATTTTGATGTCTACTCAGGACAGGTTCAGGCAGCACAAGGAAGAGGACAGAATACAGGTATGTCTTAAATTAATAATAGACTTGGATTCCTAGAATACTAGGAAACCTTGCATTTAAGTTCCATGTACTAACCAATATAATATTTTTAAAGCATTCAGGGGGACATCCACCTCTGCAAGTAACAGGAATATTTTACGACCCAATACAGGTAATTCCTTCTCTAATTGCTCCCTGTAGCTAGTTCCACCACTCACATCTACCAAATCATGCCGTAATGCACTGTTCTTCACTCCAAATCACATTCGTAGCATGGTGCAGTGAAAGCAGATATTACACTGGTTATTGCATGACAATTACGTAACTTTTAGGAAAACAATTAAACAAGGATAATTAAACTTAGAATTGTTCTCAACACAGTATTCTAAAACCATTTATAAAGGTCTTTTATAACATTTACTGTTGCAAAACGAGAGGGGAACTTTGTGTCTGCATTAGTTCGGGGATGAAGGCCTGACCCTGCAAGGAGACGGATATTCAGTCTCCAGGCCCTGAACACGATCAGCATCTCAGGACCCACTACCAGTTGTTCTAGTGCACCAGTGAATAGCTGCAATGTGCAGCACCTACTAACATTTAAACTCTTCAGCTTTTGCCAAACTCTTTCAGCTTTTAAATTCTTTTTTTTTTTTTTTTTTTTTAATCCATACTTTCCATCTTCCTTTTCCATTTGGTTTGAAAACATGTGCAGAAAGATAGTTGGGGGCCACCACATCCCTCGTGATTGTGCGTCTCTCTCCTTGTCTGCTAGCATGTAACCTCTTGCCTCTTTGTCAGATCACGCAGGTATTCAGCGTCAAGAGCCTGTTGCTGCCTTCCGGAGGGCTGCCGGCTCTCCAGCCCACCTGGGTGAGTACGATTGCTAGCAGCAGATTTTCTGCTCTCTCTGATAGTTTTAGCAACCCCAAATTAGCCCTCAAGCAGTACCGCCGATCTTTTCACATGTCCTGGAGGAGGACCAGGGCAAGCCTCCTGCACTGAATGTCAACTAGCAGCTTCCTGAATGCAAAAGGCATAAAGGCACAGCTCAGTAACTGGTGAGCTGTTGTTTCAGGCCGTGGGAATTAACATCTACCACAATGTTTGCAATTTTCCTTATTTGTTAGTCAAAACAAGAAACAAAAAACAACTCTGTGCAGCCTATCAGGTTTTCGATCGAGCTAAGTCTTCTGTTCCTGTTCCCGTTCCCAGGAGCCTCCAGGCTGACTGTGACCATAGAGGTCGCCTTTAATACTGAGGGTAAAACATCACCCGTACTTCCCTTCCTCCCTGGCTGCACAATTCACAATTCACCATCCTTCACCAGCAAGCAGCAGCGCCTTCAGTGGGTGCTCTGCAAGGCCACCAACAACTTCCCAGGGCCCCAGCATGCTCAGACCCCTAATGTCTGGACCAAGAGATGTGCTGGCTAATCCTCAGGCTAGCCGAATTTTGCCAAAGAAGCAGGGCAACATAGTGCTGAGTCTTGTTTACATCAGTTTGACCCCACCTAATTGCTTAAGGCACCTTAAGGTCACCCCAAAGGTGATTACAAAGCACAAATTTCCCATCATGAATGACACTGTTTTCTTCATCACAGAACAAGAAGAAATAAACGCACAAACACATACTTGCCATATTCTCAACGAGTCCTGATCTTTTTTCAGCCCAGGTTTTGGCAGTTCAGATGTCTTGCTTGCAAGCAGCCGATTTTTCTAATAATCAAAGGGAAATTCCTGAACAAGTCCTTGCTTTCTTGGAAAGGAGAGTTTATCTTGATCCTACCAAGCACCCGCAAGCTGCTCTGCAAACAGCAGCGATCAGTTCTGCGGGTTTGGCCGGGCTGTTGAGGAACGTCCCCTCAGCAGCTCAGGCTAGCAAAAGGGTGTGCTGGAAGAACAACCTCCCCGACACACCAATTGCCTGCGCAGCTTCTCGCTTCACATTCTTCAGAAGGTCCCAGCTCTTCCAAGCGCTTCACAAGGCACATTAACTCTCTTGAAATCCCTTATTCACTCAGCCCAGAATTTTTTTCAAGACAATTATATTGAAGAGCTGTGGTGGTGGTGTCTTAGGTTTTTTTTCTTTAAAGACCAGCCTTGGAGTATTTTAAAAGTCAACCCTTTATTTTTATGGGTGTCATCAAGTGGGGGAAAATAATAAAGAAAAAAAAGCTCTTGCAGTATCAATGCAATTTAGAGGAACACATCCAAAAGATCTAAAGAGACATATTTAAAATCATAAAAAAGATTAGTGCTTTGAAGGCAGTGATACGGTGCTCCTAAATATGGCTTGAAGTGTGTACATAAAGGTTTCCAGGTTTACTGATTTCCTTAAGCTCCTCATTGTTAGTAATAATTCACTGTATGAACTGACCTTTCTAAACTGAGTCAGAAATTTGTAATCGCCAGTAATTCCATTAATTTAAGTAATAATTTTTCTTCTCTTTCATGTTTGAAAGCAATGGAAACAGACTCGTGGAAATCTGGATTGAGCCTTTTTGACACAGGTAAATATTTAAAGCATCCAGTAACTAGTTTGGGAATAACTGGTTTCCATCACACACGGGAAAAGCTAAATCTATTCATCAGGCCCACGACACTGCTGATAACAATCTCATTTTAAGGAGTAATTACAGTATTTAAAATGAGACATGAGGCTTACATCTTAGTAGTTAAAATTATTTTGTGCCTGCATCAGTCTCAAGTTCCTGCCTAAAGCAGGAGCAGAACAGATGAGCTCTGGAAAGAGTTGTCAGCTATACTGCAGGAAAGGGGTTCTAGCTATATAAGAAGGTATTTTGGGAATGCCACACTTGTGATCGCAGCCTAGAGCTGAAATCAGCGAAGGAGAGGACAGATTATTCTGATGTCAATGTACTTAGGAAAGACAGTCACATAAGAAAAGGAGGATTTAAACTGAGTGTAAAGAATAATGAGATTCACAGAAGTTTTCTGACATTTTAACCTTAAAAACTGAAAGTATGGAGATAACATTTTTATAATTACTGGTGAGTGAGGGGAGGAAATCTCTACCTTGTAGCAGGTTCAGGTAGCGACAAGACCAAGACTTGTACAACCCTTAATTAGGATTCTACATGTTCAATATTTAAGTGACCACTTTCCCCAGGAACATTTAAAGCAGACTAGACAAAGCACAGGCCAACTCATAACAGGGTACTCTCTCACTAGGGGTTGGAACATCCAATATAAGTTTTGTTGCTGGAGAGAGCCGTGCTGGTGGCCCTTGTAAAGACCATTCCCTTGAACATTCTGCCTGCTTCAAAGCTGAGGCATGACTGATCCTTGCACTGGCTGCAATGAGCAGCGCAGCCCATATGCACTACCTTGCAAATCCAATGTCAGCAGTGGTGTCTGTTGAGTCCAAATTTGCATTGTCCCAAACATGAACAGACCTCCCTTCTTCAGCAGCAGTAGTCTGAGCCAGAGAGAGGAAGCATTTCTATCCTCTGTAGCTTAATCCATCACAGAGCTTATTTAGAAAAAGCTACAGCACTAGGGCCAGGGGTGCAGAGGGATATTTTGAGGCAGAAAATGACAAATTGCATTAAATGCAATGAGAGGCTGGGTGTGGGGGAAGGGATGTTGTATTAATAGTTTCTCAGCAACTGAAGCGCTTGCGTAGACTAGTGTGATAAAGTCTGATGAATTCAGATTGTCACTTCAAAGGAATGGTTTCTGGCATGGATGTAGTCACTGCTGTCTTGCTTAAATGAATGGGAAGTTTAATCAGCACCGACAGCTGTGACAATCAGTGAAGGGAACTTTAATTAGCATGGAGTAGACTGCCCATGCAGCAAGTTGAAATTCCCATGGCAATAACAACATTAAATTAGACTAGCGGAACAGGGAGGCCCATAGAGACTGACCACCTCCCCAATTAGTTGGGGAAGATTATTTGGCCGGTGACCTTATTGTTACACTAAGCACAAATCAGCAAGCTGACCCACAACCTTCAGGAACTGGTAATTGCACTGGCAGATAAAAATGAAAAGTGCTGCATCGCCTACACTTAGGTCTTCCACACCAACAAAGCTCATGTCAGCTCTATGCCTGGGTAAAGAATACTGACTTTATGAGACGAAGATAAAAGCATGAGGCAGATGTATAGGCAGCTTCCCTATACAATTTAGTTGCTAAAATGAATGGCACCTGTTAATATCTAATTTCACTACAGTGTTAAATCCACCTACTTTCTGTTCTGCAAATAAGGAAAGTTGGGGGAACTGCACATATGGGATACCAAGCTGGCATATGTGAGGTATGCGGTGCAGAGGCTGCAGGATGAAGCATGGCTTTGGTGTATTACTGGGGAACTGTTATGTGCCCGTGTATAATAAAGCCTGTACTGGAACATACACAGTCAGGAGGGCAAGGTGCCGACTATTTCAGATTTTAAAGAAAAAATCCCCACAGTCATTCGCATCCATGCTGTTGACAAAGACAGGTTATGTACGGGTCCAAGTCATTGCCTCCATTCTCTTTCTCTCTCTCTCTCTCTCTCTCCATATTGCCCATAACGTCTACATCAGATAAACCCACCATAAGCCAGTTCTGCCAGCAAAAAGAGCCATCTTGCCTGCCAGTCACCCTCTGCCCAGGCACCTGCATGGCTAGGGGGTGAGCTGCCTCAGGGAGCTTGTCCAGTCCATTGCTAACCTTTTTCTTTCTTCCCAGTTTAACTCTCCTCTTTCCCCCTCCTCCTTGCATCCCCCTGACACCAGGCAGGCGCAGGGGCTGGTGGCGAGGCAGAAGCAGGCAGGTTGCATCACCTGAAAAGTGTCTGTGGGACTGTGCCAGCAGGCATTTACACACAGGCAAAGCCAGGGCAAAGAGGTGGCATTGCCAAATCATACTGGCAAGCTTTTTCTCTCCTGGGTTTGGGAAGCTGTGGCTGCTTCTGGAGCGGCAGGGTCACCAGGCACGAGCGCACAGCCCAGGGCTACTTGGCCCTGCAGCCACCTCCTCCAAAATGCTCCCCTGCAGCTCCAGCTCCTTGGCTTCATTTTGCCTGGCTTGCTGAACCATCCTCCTTCACATCTCTCCAAGGAGCAGCCGCGGACACATGCCAGCCGAAGGCCAGAATTCGCTCTCCTCCTCTAACCCCGTCCTGTTTCCCCTCCCTGCACTGCTGCTGCCACTTGTGCCTCCCCAGGCCACACTTGTGCCCCTGCGTGCCTGAAGCCGCTGGGCACTCTCCCATCAAGTATTTTCAGTCAAACTGCTTCTCCGCCACCACTGCCCACAGTGCGTCACACGGCGGAGGGTTTACCGCCTGGGCGCAGCAGCTCACTCGTGCTGCGTGCCCTCCCTCCGGCCGCTGCGCGCCCTTCCTCGGGCCAACGGCAGGTTTGGCCCCGGCAGCCAGACTGTCAGGCCTGAGGCACACCAGAAACACTTGCTGCAGCAGATGTCCCTGGGCAGACAAAATTCCTACAGCGTCCTTCCCTCAAGCATTGTTTAGGGCTTTTGTTTTCCTGCAGGATGCAGGGGCTGTCACCCCTGCTCCAAAAACTTCAGCTGTCCTCAGCCAGGAGCCAGCACCCCGCCTCAGGCAGTGCTGCCCCAGCACCACCAGCCGCCTCTCCCTGCTGGCGTTCCCCCATGCCAGCGGACCTCCTGCGGGCCAGCCGTGCCGCCAGTGGTCTCTTCCCTGTTCCTCGGCTGGGATCTCATCCCAGGTGTGCAGAGGACGAGGAAGACGAGAGGCACAGGCCAGCAACGTGCTGGACAACGGCTCCAGGCAGCAGGGACAAAGCCAGCTGGAGCTGGGCTCACCAGCCCGCTTTCCAGCGGGGCCAGCCTGCTCTGGCAGCACAGGCCGGCTCCACTGACTGTGAGGCATTTGTGGCACCACAGGCAGTGCTGGAGTAGGGAGAGAGCCCCTGTGCCCTGTCCAGAAAGTGTCTGCTCCAAAGCACGGGCAGGAGCATAAGGAGGGCTCTGCATGGCACCACCTGCTCCCAGACAAAAAGCCACACCAGCTCTGCCAGTCACAGCCAGGGAAATTCTCACACAAAGAGATCACTAGCTCTTGCCATAAACAAAGTAGGGCTAGCCTTTGTGCCCTTGGCCTATTTCATTTATACACAACCCCACGGGCCCCTGTATGAGGCCGAGCCCAGCGCTCCAGCTAGCTCAGCGTCCTGTCTCTAGCGACAGGCAGCAGCAGATAGATGCCTGGGGATGAGCAAAGCAGAGGGAAGGCACGCAGCGCTGCTGTTAGCAGGTCTCTTTAGTCCCTGCAGTAGAAACTTACTTCACTGGCAGCTGAATCAAAAAATGAGAAGCCAAAGCAACCTTTCTGTCCTGCAAGGATGCTGCAGTGTGCCATAGCCTCCCAGCAGGGGATCCGGCATCAGGACAGCTTTACATTAAGCACTCTGTAGTTAGACTTAATACAAACTTGGCCACTCAACCAAAACAATGTGCAGCTTTCCGCATGCAGATGGAAGGACTCAGAGTAGTTGTATTTGTCCCTTATGAGGCATGGATCATTAGACATAAACTGGAATGGAAATGGAGGTGATGGAGGGAGCTGAGCTGGTATTTCTCCTCATTTTCTTGATTGTTTTCTGCATTATTATGGCTTGGACATTAATATCTTCAGCAACCAGCTTAGGCAGTGCAGGCACTCAGAGCTGTTACATCTCCTATCATATTTAGGTGGTGACCTTCATTGATGTCCCTTTGCCGCTTGCTCTCTTTACATACACTGATGCTCTCATGCTTGGCTTGCTCATGGTTGGCTGCTGTGGAAAGACAAACCCTGTGGCACCTAGTAACTTCTCATCTTTTTTCTATATTATGCTCACACTTTCTAAACGTACCTTTTTACTGTCTCTCTGAAGCCTGTAGTCTTTCCTCAACTTATTTGGTGATGAAGACTTAAGGAAGTCTTTTTTGGGTTTGGGGTTTTTTTATATATAAAAATTAATATGTAGTTTACAAAAAGAATAAGCCATTCTGATGTTCTTTTGACCAACTACTTCCTTGGTGAGTGTTCCATTTGGGGCTTGTCTGATCATTGCTCGCTCTCCTGTGGATTATCCCAGCTAAATCCCCTTAATCTTGTCATGCTGTACTGAAAAGAAACAGCTCTTTGCCCTTGCTCAGGAAGGAGATACTGTACTGTAGGAGTATCTCACCAGACGTTCAAGTCATGAGTGAAGTTCAGCATTTTCAAACCTTCTGACACCAGCCTGATGATGCCCTGCAAGTCAGTGCATCTCAAAAGGATATAAACTCACGTTCCCAAGGCTGCTACCATCTAAATATCTCAGGTGCAGCCTCAGCTAAAATCCACCAGTGACCCATGAGACTGTTTCTCATGACTTGACTGTAGCACTCTGCCACCATTTACCCCGTTTCTTTTGTGCTTTGCAAAACAACCCAGTCCTCCAGGAGCACCTGAGGAGCTGTAGCTTGCATTGCTTCCCCAGCTGTAATGCGGTGGGGCGAGCCGCTGCCCGCACCTTCCTCTCCAGACCGAGAAGCAACATGCTAAATCTCGTCTGCTTCAGACTTTGTGCAGCTTGTAAAGCACAGGTGAAGCACAGTGAGCCAGCGGGGTGGCAGCACTGGTTCTCTCGGGGCAAAGTGCTGGGAGATCACCACCCTGCACCACGGTCACCAGCCTCCACACTGGAGGAACCCTCTACTTGCCCATGCTGCTCTCAAGCCCTTGCAGCAAGGGGAATGACTCGCAAAGGGAAGTCAAAGTTGGTGCTTGGAGAGATTTTGGTGGCTCTTCCAGAGATGCCTCCACTCTTGTTTTAGTACAGAAGCAATGTAGGTGGAAAAAGATTAGCTCCAAGGATGTGCTCCCCATCCTCATTTCTCTCCCACATCAATCCTCAGGCCAGGGGGGACCCTGCAGCCACCCCATTGCCTGCTTCCTTCCAGAGTGAGGGCAGCCACCAAGCACACACCAATGGAGCCTTTCCTTTCTCTCTCTAGGCTTCAGTTCAAAGGAAGAATTGAATCCAAAGCCGCTGGAGTCCATCTCCCAGGGGAACCCAAGTACGTACTTCACAATTAATTTCATAATTAAGCAATATCATCTTATTAATTACACATTGCTAGAATGTATTCAAATGAAATAGCAAAAGATAAGTTTTCAAGAAAGCCTAAGAAACTCAAGCAATGCATTTTACCCTTGCAGAGGAACAGCAAGCTCTCTGCTGATCCCCCTCATACACATAATTGTTTTTTGCTTCTACAGGGAAGGAAATAACTGCCAAGATTTAGCTTACCTGGGCAGGGAGATGGTGGCTGCTCACCGCTACCTCTTCCCGGGCAGTATCAGCTCCACGTTCCTGGGGTGCAGAGCTTCACTCAAGGACTTTGGTGGTGGAGGACAGCAAACCAGCATGTTGCAGCCAGGGTTAGGTGCGCAAGCCTTGCTGACCAAAGCAGGCTCCCGGGGCTATGCTGAGTGCAGGCACCCTTCCCACAGCAGTAGGTGGGAGGGAAGAAACCACCTGAGCAAGGGACACGGCGCCTGCCACAGCAAGGAAAGAGGAGATGCACAGGGAGCATCAAGGATCCCTCGGTCTGGGGATGGAGGTGTAGGGTCCCCTGCTCTGAAAAGGAAATCTTCTGCAGCCCTTTGCAATTAAAGGCAGATTTGCTCATTAACTCATCTTCAGATGGGGCCCAGAGTAGAAGGAGAAAGAGAAAGCAAACTCTGAGTGGAGAGATGGGGTCATCTGCCGCCTCCCTCATGGGAAGACACCCTGGAGAAGGGGCTTCATCCTCCCACTGGTGCCTGGGTCCTCTCTTACCCATCCTCCAGCAGCTGAATGCCGTCTCTCACAGAACTGGCATTTCAAGGACTCTAAGTTGACTACTGAACCAAATGTCTATATATTCCCATACGGTCCTCCCAATACTTAAAAGTATTTTTTTACCTATCAAAGATGTAAAATACACCTAAAATTTATACAGAAATATGGGAAAGTAGAGAAGGGGAAGGATCTGTGCTACAGACCAAGCTGCCTGCAGGAAAGCAAGGCTCAGTGTAGCAGAGATGCAAGCAAGCACAGCTGTGTTTCCAGCAGTTGAATTTAGATAAGGCACACCAGAATCAAAACTCTCATCCTGCTGATACCTCTAGGACCATAAAAGCTATAACCCAGATCTTGCCTCCCCGCAAATCAGAAAGAGCTTAGCTACCTACAGAGCAACTTTAGCCTGTGCTCTTGCAGAGTCCTACTAATGTCCCGGCACCAAAATACTCCTGCTGTCTCAGTCCTCCCCAGAAATTAAGTCTGTATATAAGTGTATGTAAATCTTTGCATGCCCAGATCCTACTGGCTAACAAACTCCCCACTTTCCACACATAGACTACATGGTGAAGCTCCTTTTGAAGGACAGGAAATTCGGGAAAACTTGGCCGCTAATTGAGGTATTATTTGTTGTGGGTTCCCGGCCTAGCCTCACGATCTGCTGTGAATGAACACGGTTCTCAGTCACGCTTCTATAATTCAGCATTATTAGAATTAGAAAAACAGACAGCTACGGGAGAAAAAATTGAAAGTAATGAGATGGGAGGCAGTTGCATAAGCCAGTAAGAACAATTGGTGCTTTGTAGCCTTTGGGCTACCTAATCATTAAAACACACTATTTTGGACAGTCTGATTGGTAGGAGGCATCATCGGAGGGAAATGAAGAGATGGGGATGACCCGGACGCCAGAGGGGGAAAATGTTAATTAGCGCTCTAGTTAAGCCAAATTTTGATCCCGCTCCTGGTCGCAGTCCAACCGATGAATGTTTTACCACTAACTTGCAGAGACATAAAAGCAAGCTGACAGTGATGAAGACTGCATTCGCAAAGTGCAAAGATGAGGTTCAGCTGTGCAATTAGAGGGAAGAGTTTGTTTAGGTGTAGGCATAGCTTTTCTAGAATACTGCTTTCAGCTCAGAGAGGCATAACACAACAGCACACTGCTGTTAAGCCCACAAAAGTGTTACCAAGGAAAGCCCTGCAGTCTGTGCTCTGCAGGTGGCCAAACCACAAAATCCAAGGGTCACATCTGGCTATACAAACTCTCACCACCTCTGGGCTGTGAATAAAGCGGGCTGAGCCCAAGCCCAGGCTGCAGCTCTGAGGGCACAGGACAGGAGCCGGCTTGCTCCTGCACGGCTGACCTCTCCTCCATAGCCCCCAAACACCACGTTCCCAGATTGACCCCTGGGGACAGCTCCTTGCCCTTTTGTCACCCAGTCAGGCTTGGATGTTGTAGGGGAGAAAATCATGCCAAGGACCATGTTTACTAATAAGTAGGACAGACTTGAGCTGACAGCTGTGACTTGTCCTTGTGAAAGGCTTTTTGGTAGAGTTTGTGCAGCAGGACAAGTCACTGGGCGCACTTTTTAGGCCTTTGCTCCTCACAGGAAGCACAGCTATCAGAAAGGGCTAAACTTTTTTTCTGTTTGTGTGTCTCTTCTCAGATTGCAAGGTTGATTTGTCCTTCTTGATGGATGGGAGCTGGAGCATCGGTAAACGCCGCTTTCAGCTCCAGAAGCAGTTCCTCAGTAACATGGCTCAAGCCCTTAGCATTGGCAGCGCTGGTCCTCTGATGGGCATCATTCAGTACGGGTAAGAGCTTCTTGTGCAGCTGCTCCCCTTGCCGCAGGCCACGACTGCACACTCTGGCAGCTGTAGCTCTGCGGCTGACACACGGTTAAGGTCTCACTCCAGCTTTCACTCAGGAGCCAGATAGCACAGATGGGTCCTACAGCTTTTGTATTGTTGCATATGAAGCAAAAACTGACAGTTGCTCTCATTTCTTCTTCTAGTGATGACCCTTCCACAGAATTTAACCTAAACACTTATGCCAACTCCAAAGACCTAAGAAATGCCATCGAGAAAATCTCACAGAAAGGTGGACTTTCCAACGTGGGTAGGTGATGGGGCTGCTTGCATGTCCTCAGCTCGGGGAGGCTCCAGACCCTGGGTGGTACATACTCCTCACCGGGTGCGGAGGCTGTGACCGAGCAGTGGTCAGCGTTAGAGTACAGCTGGCGAGGGGGTACCACTCCCACCATGACCTGCCTGCGTTGGTCTGAGGCATTGCCACTCTGCCACAAGCAGACAGGATTTACCTTTCTCCTCGTGGGCAGGTGCCCCTGAGCCATCGGGGATCCTTGCTAACCCAGCCTGCCACCCCCAGCCCCTCTGGGGCACAAGGAGGGGGCAGATGGGGCTCTGCACAGGAGGGCTCAGAAGGCACTGGCACCGACAGCAGGAACCTCCCCTCCTGCTCGCACAGACACAGAAACCACTTTCTCCAGCTCTCAACAGGCCTCCAACTCTTTTTTTTTTTTTTTTCCCCCTACCTTTTCATGAGGTATTATCAGGCAGAGTGCTTCCAGACCTGTAACTCATCCTCATCTCTTCTTTTATTCCAGGGAAGGCACTTTCATTTGTTAACAAAAACTTCTTTTTGGATGCTAATGGAAACCGAGGTGGAGCTCCCAACGTGGTTGTAGTGATGGTGGACGGGTGGCCAACTGACCGAGTGGAAGAGGCCTCCAGGCTGGCTAGAGAATCAGGGATCAACATTTTTTTTGTCACTATTGAAGCAGCTGCTGAAAGTGAGAAGCAGAACGTTATCGAACCAAACTTTGTGGACAAGGTACTTACTGGGCTGGGCTATGGCCAAGAAGCTTGGCTCTGACTACATTCTCCAAGCTGTTTCATTTGGGGCATTTCCCTTTCCTTCTTACCACTTACGGTTATTTCTTGTTCTGCTGTCCTGCTTATACCATCTTGAGGTCTCCTGGGCAAAGAGCCAGACAGCAATGCTGAAGTCAGAAAGGGAATGAAGTCTGTCCTGGTTTGAGGCGCATCACAGAGCAAATGGCTTTTTAATGACTAAACGTTGGCACAAATCTGCAGTCCTATCGAGACAAGGTTTTCCAAATATACAGTAGCATGACAAAGCACAGTTGCAGCCTGAGCTTTCCACAAGCCTCCCTCTGTGCATCTCCCACCTGGCAAAGGCTGAGGAGCCCTGTCAGCCTAATGTCACTGTTGCATTTATGAACAGGTCCCATACATGCAAATGTTGGGACACTCCCAACACAGGCACAGCCCAGTTGTTCAGCTATACTGGGTAACTCAAAACATTTTGTTTCCACTGTTGATCTGATGCGGGTTATTTTTCTGTTGTTTGTTTCTGCTGCTATGGACTTCACGGTAGCTCTTGGAAAAAGAGTAAATCCCTGCCCTATGCAGCAAAAAAAGAGAACGCAAGCCTTGAACGTTTTGCATTTGGCACTAACACAGTAGCTGCCTGCTCAACAGTGCTTCAGGGCAACCTGGCACCCGGTTATCACAGGAGGTATCTAACAAGTGCTAGAACAGGCTGGGCTCAGGAAGCTGGGTCGAATTATCTGGTATTTTCAGAAAACAGATTCTCATCAGGGCTGTATCACTCTGCCATGAAATAATCTCCCATGAGTTTCAGAACTGCTCCAGAGCTGCACTGTCTCTGGTCAGCATTTAATTGGATTGCAGTCTCATTTACATGTAGTATTTTTAAAAGGACAAAGCTACAGTGAATCTCTGCAAACCTGCTAGGGACAGAAACGAGAGTGGGCCCAGAAAACAAAGGTAAAGAGGGAGCAGTGACTTGATACTGCTGCATCACAACACTAAAATAACATCAAGAGCAAACAAGATCAGGGCACCGTGAGGAGCCTAGACTGTAACTCCCTTGGAGCTGTTAGGCTTTATGCAAGTCAAGACCAAGCACCAAAAACCAGTGCCTCAGTCTTTCAAAACACTCAGATACACACACACAGAGCTGATCCATAAAGCCTAGCTTAACAAAATATTCTTACCTAGAGGCCAAAGGCATTAGCATTCACAAGGTGCTACAGCCAAGGGCAATTGATCCAGCCTGTCCCCATCACTCCCCCACCCCTTTGCTTGACTTCTCTCACTCCCTCTTCTGTACCACCTCTACTCCCTACCCACACCCACCTGACTTCCACTCACGCTGTAGAAGCCTCTGGCAGATCTACTCCCTACAAGTATTCAGTTTTAAAAATCAGTGTGGGTTGTTGGGTTCTTTTTTTTTTTCACTATTTGGCAGAGCCAGCACAATGGGGAAGCTTTATAAAATTTTTGCATTTTCACCAAAATTGCCCGGGTTTTTTTCTTCTTAGAAGGGTATGAGCCAAGGATAACCCAACTTCAGCCCCAGTTTTCAGTTCAAGATAGCAGGCAAAGGATTCCTTGTTGCCCTAAACAATCGGAGCTGAAGTTGCCACCTGGCAAACACACAGGCTCCCATAATGTCCACTGGAGCCACACTAGCAGCAGCTCGGTGATTTGGATGCTTTTTCTGCAAACAATATAACTCATCTAAAAAAGCTTGACAGGTAGCAACCTTGCTTATTACATTTCTTTCACTACTACAATATCAGCTCCATCCTACAGCTTTAAAAAAAAAAAAAAAAAAAAAGGCAGGAAAAACTGTCTCATTACACAAGTATTTGTGATGTTACGTTGACATCATTTCCCAGGGAAGCAGATGGTCATGGAGAAGAGGCCGGTTCGGACTCCAGCATTGCTCTTTCCAGGAGTCTATACTTACAATTTAGCTACATACTGAAACACACAGACTGAATGTTCATTGCACTCATCCCTGTGTTGCCTTGCAGGCAGTGTGCAGGACAAACGGTTTCTATTCCATCAATGTGCCCAGTTGGTTCAGCCTACACAAGGTGGTGCAGCCCCTAGTGAAGCGGGTCTGCGACACCGATCGGCTGGTTTGCAGCAAGACGTGCCTCAATTCAGCTGACATTGGTTTCGTAATTGACGGCTCCAGCAGCGTTGGCACCAGCAACTTCCGCACAGTTCTCCAGTTTGTAGCCAACATCAGTAAGGAGTTTGAGATTTCGGACACCGACACCCGCATCGGAGCCGTTCAGTACACCTACGAGCAAAGGCTCGAGTTCAGCTTTGACAAGTACAGCACAAAGCAGGACGTGCTGAGCGCTATCAAAAGGATCAGTTACTGGAGTGGTGGGACCAGCACGGGAGCAGCCATCAGCTACGCCTCAGAGCAGCTGTTCAGCAAATCCAAACCCAACAAAAGAAAGATCATGATTCTCATTACAGATGGCAGGTCTTATGACGATGTCAGAGTGCCAGCCATGGCAGCTCACCAAAATGGTAAGCTCTTCTATCACTGCCTGCTCTCCCTACATGCCTCAGCATTCATCCAGGTCAGAGAAATGCAGTTTGCTATGATCTGAATGCACCGGATGAAACTTTATGAAGGAAGAGTAGCACCTCACTCTGGGGTCTTGTTGAGCTCTAGTAAGACCAGCATCTGTTTGATATCTGAATGAGGAACTCGGGGAGGGGGTGGGGGGAGATAATAAAAAATAAATAAATAAAAAAAAATCACAGAAATCTAGCAAAATGCTACTATGTCTGGGAGATCTCAGGGGATTTCAACTGTCAGTAACATATGAAGCCTCCTCTGGCTTTCCAGTCAGGATAGACATACATCTTCCAACACACTTGTAAGATTATTCCATTGAAACAAGAACATGCTCAGGAGCCTATTGTTCAGATCCAGAGCAGAAGCTTTACTATTGTTTAAGCTTTTTTGCTGTTGGCAAAAGGTACTTGCACAAACTAGACATTTCCTCCAATTTGAAAATATCATTTTTATACAGAAAGAGAACACTGCAACTCACTGCCCACATCTTTGTGGCCTAGCAACTACATTTGCAGTATTGGTCTTAAATAAAACCAATTCAATGACAAATAACGCTGTTTCTAAACTCTGGGTTTCTTTCCAGGAGTTATAGCTTACTCCATTGGAATTGCTTGGGCAGCCCAAGACGAACTGGAAGCCATTGCCACAGACCCCGATAAGGAGCATTCCTTCTTTGTGGATGAATTTGACAACCTCTACCGTTTTGTCAACCAGCTCATCCAAAACATTTGCATAGAATTTAATTCCCAGCCACGGAACTGATGGACTTGAGCAAAGCGAGAGCCTTGGGCACCACGCTGAAGGCACACCATGTGCCACAGGAGTAATGCCAGCTCTCAGTTCAAGAAATACTGGAGGTGTTTTTCTCTGGCACTTTCCAGTCAGCAAGGTTGATTCCAGCTCTGTCCCTATGCATGATAACGCTCTGCGTAGACTGTTGATTGGTGTTGTTTTGTTTTGTTTTTTTTCTTTGCAGGCTTCAGAAACTCTGATTTGGATGGATAGTGAAAGAGGCAGTAAACATGGAGGAAATAACTGGACCTGTTTGAAAAGCTGCTTCTGATATAGAGCCCCAGCTTGTCTGATTCCAAACTCTGGGCACACACAAGCTCCTTTAAAATGTACCACCTGCTTCCTGAAGCGGCCAGGTCCCTTTCAGGGGGCAGCCATGCTGCTCAGCTCCTGTGGCAGCAGCACCTCCATGCGGCACTGCCCACCAGATGACAGACACCCAGGTTAAAGCTGAAATACCACTTTTTTAAAAAACTTTTTTTTTTTTGAGGGGGTGGGGAGCACAATACAAGTCAAATTTGAGTACCTTCTTAAAAAAGGGCACTCTCCATACAGCTGTCTTGCCAGTAAGTTAAACTTCAACTAGTGTAAACTCAAGCATTGAGTTTTATCCAAACCCAGAGACTGGAAAGCTGTGGGACCCTACAACTGTTTGTCAACCCCAATAAAGCCCTAAATCCACAAAGCAGCCAACACACAGGAACCGGAATGTACTCTCCTACAGCACTGCATTAATATTTGATTTTGAGAAGTGTCTCACCTCCTTAGCTCCCTTGCTCCGCTCTAACGCAGCTCAAGGCCTGCAGGGCCACAGGAGAGCTTCCAGGGCAGAGGAGACTCTTTGAGAAAAAACTGTGGGTTTAGATTGCTTGCAATTGGAAAAGCATTTGAAACCCATCGCCCTAGCGTTAAACCACAGCTCAGAACAGCTTACGGCAGTCTCGAGTGTGAGGAAAGCTATTCGAGAGCTATTAACAGGATTTAAGAGGGAATTATCTGAAGTTCTGTATTATACACTAGGAAAAGCAGCATTTTCAGCATTTACAGACACCGTCTCCCAAATTTGGGAGAGACGTCTGTTTTATGGATTAATTTCAAGATGAGCCTATTACAGCCCTGGCTTATTCAAAACACATGGTTGTCTCTTAAGTGAAGCACTAGCCATACCACTAGTCAGTAGGGGAGGACAGACACATTAAGAGGGCCAAAAGAATCGCACTTTAATTAGGAAGCAGCAGTTGCTGGTTATGTTTCCATCCAGTATAACATAAGAAAACATGTTAATTAAGCAAAGTAAGCAAAGTTATCAAAGGAAAGGGATGGAGTTTCACAGCCAATAAAAGCATGTGTGTTCCTACACTTTATGGCAATCAAAGCCACACTGCATCAGGTTTGTGGAACTGATAGGAAATAGGGAAGAAATTAAAACTCAAATTTCACATCTTATTCACAAACCAGACTTTTAATAGCATTTATAGTTTTAATAACCGTGACCCAGCATGTTTATTATTCACACAAAAATGTTAATTGAAGTAAATCGCCATAAGGGAGACTCCCTTCTGTCAACAAAAGTAGCACCATCTTTTAAATTGTTATGTTTGGAAATATGACTGCAGCAGCTGAAAAACTACCAATTAAGTAAATGTAATGCAAACTAATGAGAACAGCAGATTCTGCATGATCTCCCTGGTGCAGTAACAGAAGCCAGGCTGGGGTCCTCTCAAGAGGTTATCAAAACCAATCCTGGACAAAACAGCAGTTTCACACAGGAAAAATTCAGACCTTCCTCTTTAGAACAAACATTCAGTTCCAGATTTAACTGAACACCATCAATACAATGCTACCAGTACACAGAAGGCACAGGGCACTGCCAGCATCCAAAAAAGCAAAACAAAGACATGAAATATATTTGTATGCAGGGGTCTTAACATTAATCTGTGGTGCTGCACTTCCACAGCAACAGCCTCTTGGCTTGAAAAAAAGATAAAGACTGAGAATAGAGAGTTAGGTAGAAGCAGAGCAACGCCTGATACCCCCCCCCATCTCCTGACCCACCTCCCTTCACTACCCTTCCGCTGAAAGCAGAGGGATATTACATGGGCTGGACAAAACTCAAGACACACAAACTGAATTTACTGGGGACTTCAGTTCAGACACCAGATTTATTGTCTGAAAACTGTTTGCTTGGTTTTTAATTTGGGGCTAGCTGAGCAAGAGGCCTAAGTCTTAACATTTAGCTACTCTTAATATTGTGGTTTAATTTTTAATGCAACAGCTTACCACCGCATATTGTTTTCCATACTGGGCGCACTCTTGCGGCACGGCAGGCTGGTACTCTGCAGACTCCCCAATGTTTCACTTGTGCTCTGCCAAAAACACAGCACAGACGGCCGAAACATTAGGAACAGTTAGAGCCACATGTGTTCTTTAGGATAAGCATTGTAATTTCTTCCAAAAGCTTAAACCTCAAGCAATGACAGCGAGCTTTTAAATGCTCTTTCACAGGGAAGTTGCACAGCTATCTTCTGTGTCAAGCATTTACAAAGGGCGCTTCAGGGTTTGTTGTTGTTTAAATGGTTTCTCTTAAGTTTACAGAACTCTAGTGTTCGGTTCCCAATGTGCATTTTTATTAACTTCTTGGGATGACCTTGAAATTGCTCGATCTCAAAGACTGAAAGTGGTTTAGTGTTTAATCTGACTCATCTAAACTTAGATGTGCTATTCCTAAACACTGTAAACTTAAGCATAAGCCTCAAAACTTGTAAAAATACACCCTTCCATTAACAAAAGCAAGCACAGAACACACCTCTCTTAACCTTTACCTTTCATAGCAATCAAAATACTTGCTATCTAATTAAGTCTCTAAATACTGTTTTATTAAAAAACAAGATAACTTACGTATAAATCTTCATAAATGTTTGAGGGGGTGTATTTGTTGGAAGAACCAGAACTCCTTCTGTAACATATACAAGCTATTTTGAGCTTATCAATACAAATTGCTGTATCTTTTGCAATAAAATTGTCCCAAAGGCATATGCAGTACATATCATCTCATATGTGGTTATAAAATGCACACTAAATATGCCGTTTATGGCCATTTCCGTTTCTGAAATGCTGCTGAGGTTCTCGCTAGATTATGGAAGACTTAGCAAGGTTGGTAAAGCCCCAGGTTTTTTAATGTCATCCTTTTGGATGCTCAGCTGAAATAAAGTCTAAGAGTGAGCTAGCAGAGGCAGGACCACCAAAATACCTATCAGAGGTAGCAGTCATCGAAGCAGAGTCTAATGGCTGAAAGGCATCAAAATCGTATGTAGCTCCCCAAGCCTGCAAGATCACGTCCTCCTTGGAACCAGACTTGGAAGCTGAAAAGAATTAACATCATCTCTACACACTTTCTGATTCAAAAGAGGGTCTGGATGTCCAGACATTTGATGCTGGGCCACGTTAGTTTCAGATGTCTGTCCAGTGCAGCGGAACCTGCCGTCTGGGTGAGGCATCCAAAAGAGAAGGGCACCAACGGGTTGAACCTTGAGGCAGGCAGGCAGGCAGCCACAGCTGGGACTGCCTGAACTAGTCTCTGGATACACAGCCTAACGTGGGGTGTCGGATCACCCTCTCCCTAGGAAACAAGCATCTTTGCACTCGAGTTGGGCTGGGGCTTACCATTGCTCGGCAATCACGACAGACGTCCATGCTCCGGAAGCCGTGGGAGAGCTCAATGACAGCACCTCTGGCCCCCAGCTCCAGCATTAGCTACTCACATTCCAGGTGAACAACCAAATTCAATTCGAAGTTCAACCACCTCTTCAGAGAGAGGTAACTCAAAAGTCCTGTTCCCAGCAGTACCTTACCTTGCTGGTCCAGAGGTGGGACACTCAGCACCCCTGCTGTCACTGTGCCCCCCCGCACAGGAGGGATCACCTGCTCTGTGCACCCTCCTGCTCCTCACCGCTGCTGCTTTGCAGGTTCAGCAAGAGGAGGGTTTCCCCATGGCGGTTGCTGAATTTTGCTTTTCTGACAGGGGGGCAGGCGAGCTTCCCCCTCCTCCTCATGGTCCTCCCCCCATGGCTCACCAGCACATGAGGGGAACCGTACCAGTAACCAGGAAAAGGTCTGGGGTTAAGCAAGCAGATGGGACCAACCCAATCTAAATGTTCTTAGTGGATTTAACACCCTACCTGTAAACTCCACAGAAAAGTATCCACTTGGTATTATTATCTACACAAATTATCTACTTGGCAAGTCAAAGCAAGCAGTAAATAGCAGAAATATCACATAGACACCAAACACTAAAAGTTAGTCATCTGTGGTATACATACCTTAAAATACTTCATGGTTGAAAAAAAGTCACTCCCTATCATTCTTCTAGTTATTTTTCTCTGCCCACGAGCAACATTACGGAAACAAAAAACCACCACCTTTTCCCATTCCCATTTCAGTTTGAGAAGTCTGAGTAGCAGGTCATCTACATTTGCTAAATCACATTTGCAGGTGTACCTCTATATAGCTGAGCACCGCAAATTCCTCAAAATAGTTTGGGTTTTGTTTTGGGGTTGTTTTCCCCCTTGTTAAAAACTTAAACTGGAGGGCAATACAGGTTTTAGCACTGCATCAGCTACATCACTCACATTCAGCTGTCAGTCATACTGAAAGGCAAGAGACGCTAGTTTTTTCTTAATACCAGTTTCTGATACCCCTTCTCTGATTTCTAATACAAGCTCTGATAATGCAGCTCAAGGACTCCAACACTCACTCATAGAAATGACTTTTTAACCACAAAGAGAAACGGTAGTTGAAAGTTTCACCATACGGCTGAAGAGAATATAGTCACTTTTCTCACACTCAAACCATTATGGAGACGTGTCTTGTTCATAGGCAAACCCGTAAGGATGCTAGGAAGGTCTCCCATGTGGAAGGGTCACTCCTACATCATTCATGAAATCATCTTTCTCCCTGCCTCAGGAATGTTCTGCCTCCAGAGAGTCAGCAGAAGACTGGGGCGAATGCAATTGTATTGTCATTTCACAAAGCAATTCCTCCTTTCCTGTGAGGAGGGAAGACCAGTAGGACTAAATCAGAAAGGTTATTTTACCTACCATGAAGAAGAGATGAGAACTTTGCCTATCCCACCTACAAGCTTAGGAAAAACAGGATGGACTCGCTAACAAGTTGTTCTGCTCAGTGCTGTGTAGGTTCCCATACCACCCCCTCAACAGTGCTGTTCTGAGCATCTTCCTGTAGCAACGCGACTACCATCTGTGGTGTGCGGTTTGCCTCCCTCATCATCTCCCCAAGGGCAGAACCACGTGCTTATTTTTACATTAAATGAATGTTCTCCCCAGGAAGCGCACCATGTCTCGCTGCGATCAATGCGCCGCCGAGACAGCGGCACCGTACCCGCTCTGCGGATCTGTTCAGCCCAGGCACGCAGTCCCCAGTGTCTTCATAAGCGCACAGAAAGATATAGGGTGCCAGCAGTGCCAGGGCAGCAGAGCAGTTCAAAACCAAGACCTATGGGGAACAGAAAAACTGAGACGCTACTGTGAAAGGTAGCACGTCGCAGTGTTCAAAAGGAAGTTCTCATGCAGTTACTTCATGCCCTTCCAAATGCACATCTACTTGTCCTAGTCAGAGCGCGCTCCTCCCCCCCAGTACACACTCTGAGACCACACACGTCTTGGGATAAAGCATGGAATTAGGAACACAATACAAAATGTTGAAAAATAGTATTTATTAGCACCCCATTTACATAATTATATGGTACAAATGACACTTAGTTGCTGCTGTAACATTAAATAAAGCTGCTCTTAAAAACCATTGCTTACTTCTGGAAGTCCACGTGATTTTGCTCAGCACAGGATGCGGGTACAGTATGCAGCTACCCCACTCCACTACTGTCATACCAACACAAATACCGGCATGGTTACCTCGATGTGGTCTCATTTTAAACAGCACACTAACATAAGCAGATCTATATAATTGTAATGACAAAATATTTACTTGACTTACTCAGGAAAGTGAATGTAGCTTTAAATATAACCTATCCAAGAAGTTTCACTAAATATGAATTGCAGTAAAAAGAGAAAATTCAGGGCTGCAATTTTGACACTCAAAAATATATACTGGCGTATTTCAAAATAATCTCTCTCAGAATTTTCTATCTTTTATATTTTAGATATTTATCCAGGATTTTAAACTACCAAATTTTAGTAAGAAGTTTAATATTAAAGTGTTTGAAGAAACATTTTCATTTAAAGAAAAAATTTATACTTTTTATAATAAATGCTTGCTTATCAAATCTTTGGAGAACGAATCACTTTTTTCACTTTTCTCACGTCCCGTGATTAAGAAGCCTTTCTGAAATCATGAAATACATTCAATTTATGGATGCTTACTCCCAAGTAAAACTATTTCCTTCACAAGTTAGAAAACAGAGCATCTCACTTAAAAAAAAATTCACTTTTGTACAACAGTAGCATTTAAACAAGGTAACTAGGTGGTACTGAAATTGTGACACAGCCTTGTACTGAGCCATACACAGAAACTGACAAGCAGACTATTACTCAACAAGAAGGTATTTCTCATTTGGATCCACCACTTTGCAAGACACTTGAAGCCCAGCACTGTTGTTTCAGAGTAGTTATTCAAAACTGCGTGCAAAATCACAACCTCAGAATAATTCTGAAGGGGAGTCTTAATTCCCTTTAGTTGTTTATGTATCAGTCACAGTAGCCTTTTCCTATCAACTATGTGTCATGGAAGTGACCCAGAACAGAAGAGAAGCAACTGTAATTATTGACATTTAAGTGGTTATCACCTGTGGCATCTTCTCCAAAAGAAAACTGACAGGTAACTCTGAGTTCAATAGTTATTCTTGTACAGAAGAGGAAAAAAGTATATTAATATAAGCAACAAAAAAAGCCTTCCAACATATGGTCCAAAAGGCAAAAAAAAAAAGTTTTTTTAACCTGACAGTTTCTTTTAAAAGAAGCCAATTGAAGATATTTATATGAAATACAATACGAAATGAAATGTTGACAATGTCAACAGAAAATCTTACAGCAACAATAGCCTTCTCATCACGGATTTTCTTCTACAAGTTTTTTCAGATGCATGATTCAAGGAATACATAGCACAAGGCCGCTTTTCAGTCTGCTTGAGCTATAAAGGTACAAGAAATTATTAGCTAACATGCTCAGTTTTCATTTCCAGAAAAAGTGCTAACACATATGAGACAGTTTTCAAAACCTATGCATGTTTGTAAATGTCTGACTGCAAGGAAACAATTCTAGGAGCCATACATCTGAAAACAAGCTACATTCAAAAAGCACTATATCTTGATGACAAGAAGAATAAAAAAATAAATTCTTAATGGAAAAATATTAGCTTGAAGTCCATAATTTATCCCTTATACAATGTTTTTGGCTGCTTTTAATAAGTAATCCAAAAATAATGAAAATATTTGGTTTGGCAACAAGTTATCCCTTCCCTTTCAGAACAGTACAAATCCAGCTCCATTAATTTTTTCTCAACTTCCCTGTCCAATCCTACGGTGCGAGGACCAAGAGTTTCTTGAAATAGCAAGGAAGTAATTTTGGGAGCCTGCAGTTCAAACTGAGGGAATGCAAGTAGACTGGGCTCGAGGACCATGTCAACAGAAGGTTTTCAGCAGCTTAAAAACACAGGTGCAGGCATGGTTTAAACGTGGGTGTGATCTCCCAGGATCACAGCATGGCTTGGCAGCATGAGCAGGGCGAAACTAACGCACAGTATAACCCAGACTTGATCAGGAAGAAAGCTGGGCTAAAAAGCATTTGTTATTATGCAGTGTCTTTTTAGCTCAGCCATAGTTTGGATTTTGTCATCTAGCAACAAATTTGACAATGAACCAGCTGAGAACCACAAATTGTGCTGTTCAACTGGGCTTACACCTTCTACAGGGGAATTTAGATTCTCTAAAACATCCTAAATGATACAGCACTTCTTAAGGTCTCACAACAGACTACAGAACAGCAAAATTAAGTTAGCAGGTGGGGTAAGACAGAACTCAGTAGAATTAAAGGAACTGGGAATAAGGAGGTACAAATCTGCTTTTTGGTGGTGGGAGGGGTAGGACTGAAGCTGAAACACCATCACACTTCAAAAAATAGTCTAAGAGAAAATCCATAGTCCTTTATGAAATCAACCCTGCAGTGAGACTTCACTGCAGACGAGATTTTAAGATTTTCAGAAAATATAGCCTAAAGGAGGATTTAAGTGGAAAGTTAATAAACAAGCATCAAAAGAATAGATAACCTGAACAACATTAGGTGCAGGCAGAGTCATCATTAGGAAGGTCTGATGTAAAGCCACCCTCCCTCTTGGGATTAGTCCCATCAGCTGAACCAGAGCACTTGTCTGAGCAAGGAGTATTTACACAAAGGTCATCCTAGTTCCCCCCATTCCCCAGGTGTTTGTTGATTTGTTCTACCGTATATTAATATTATCTTTTACAATATGGGTTATTTCTTGTAAAACACCCCCTCAATAGCTGGACATATGGACACTGTGGTTTCCAGCAGTTTCTCTGCTGCTCAGTAGAAACATTGTGGAGGTTTTGACTAACAGTTTACAGGCCATTCATTTCAGTAACGGTGCCGTCCCTAAGCTTCAAGACACTGATGACACAAGAATCAAGACTGTTCGCCTATTGTAACCCCCTTCAACTGAATACATTGTAAGGTTTAGATAAAATATTCTCATCACCTTCATATCCTTATGGAAAAAGGGAGCTTCCTGAAACATCTGAGTAGGTTTTTCAGGGAAATCTTTGCTTTGCCTCTGTCACTCAATACTAACAGCTATGCCAAGCATCTCTATGATGCTCACAAACAGCAGATGCCCAAGAAAACTCAAATTACCATGTCAAAGACTGCAACATCTCATACAAACTGATTTACCATATGTGTTTTACTATCATATTCCGATTTCTTCATTCTTTAACAGTGTAGTCCAAAACAATTTCTACTACACAGCCATAAATTTCAGAATGTTTTTAGATGCTGTATTACAAGCAGCAACATGTTTTCACAATGACTTTCATGACTTATCAGCTCATCCATTAGAAAACTGAAAGACACATGTGCTAAGTGAGTCACAAATTACCTGGAACCTCTGATCCCATTCACATCCCATTTGTGTGAGAAAGTACTGAAGGATCATTTTTTATAGAATGGGCTATTTAATGTGAAGTGAATCATACAGATGACACTGTATGTAATACATATTAAATATGCAGATTATGACTGAAGGGGAAAAAAAAAGATAATAAAAACGAGAAACAAGCCTGAAATTCTACTCTGCTTCCCAAATTTTTGACTTTGGTTCAATATTAATGAACATCATGAAACAAAGCCTTAGTCCTGCAATTTTGTTTTTAAATAACTGTTTATCTAGAAGCAAAAGAGTAGTACCACTACAGTGTCCGAGGAACTTACGGTCATATAACTAGGTCCCCAACATGAAGACTACGTTACTAGAAGAGTTCCTAGAGTTTAAGTAATATGCTATTACAAATCTTTTGCCATGTCCTCATCTAAAGTGACACAATTTCAAAATCTGAACAATCTCCACTTTGTTCTTTACTTTGACACAAGTGCACAATTTGGAATCCGAATGGATTCTAGATTTTATCCTTCATATAACCTGCACCGAATGGATCAATGAATAAATCTGAAGAATCATTATGGGAAAGCCTCACCACACTTGCTACTCTAACCTTTTAATGTTGTCCTTTGCAATACCATCAGGCTAAACTCTGCACTGCTCCCCAGCCAAATTCTCCTGTGATAACAACAGTCACATGGAGGGCACATCGGTTCTGGCCATTTAACCTACCATCTATCTCCTACAGAGTTCAGCAAATGGTCTCCCTGCTTCCCTCACTGTTCAGCACACAATCCAAATGACCACTGCCTACAAATAATCTCATTTGCAGATCCTCCCATGCTGTAGGAATTACTCCTTAGACTGCAAGCCTGATGCTTTCAGCAAAGAGGACTCCAAGAAGAACACTGCTACGGTCCCTCACAGGGATAACCACAATGGCTCGTTTTTCTTCCTCAACTCAACCCACATTGCTAGGCTTTACCAGGTTTACTAGGTATTTCACACAGGTGTTAAGTAGGCTCCCTAGGACAGTCTGCAAAGACACTGCCAAACCACAGCCTGCAAACGTGTCCAAACGCACATTTTGAAAGGCATTAAAAAAAAAAAAAAATCCCAAACTTGCATATCTAATAGTTCTGCCCATCTTAAAATTTTTGTTTCCTTTGGGATCGACTAATGCTTCTGCCAATCAAACATTGCTCAAACGACACATCAGTTTATGGAATTATGCTGCTCCCCAAAATTACAGCATTAAAATGCAAAGAAGGAAGGGGCGAAAGGGCACACATCTGTGATCAAACAGGTGTAGTGAAAAAGGTCGTGTAACTATGTCCTTTATCTCTTACAGATTTATTCAAAAGGACAAGTTTCTGGTTTCTTTAAATGCACAACTGCAAAATGGTGCTATATGACCTAATCACAAAGCTGTACAGTGAACATCACACACTTACTCAAAACGCATTACATACGGGACTGCTTTAACATAATGTTACTTGAAAATATACCGCCGAAAAAAACCCCATAACCTACAGTATGTGGCATGTAGTTCTAGACATTTCTTGCTAAAGAACATATTTGATCAAAATGAAGGTGAATGAGATCCCAAAATATTCAATGGGTGATCTCTTACAAGTAATAAAATCTTTTACATGGTATGACAAAAGTTTTCTCATTGAGGCACAAAAATAAATGCAGACATGAGAATGTTGTAAGAGTGAAGAGAATGTTTTCCACAATATAATTACATCTAGAGCTTCTTCCAGGCTACTTCAAATAATTTTGTGCAAGCATTTTGGTAACTGAATCAAATATATGAAAGCAAACAGCACAGTAAATAAAATGAGACTATTTAAACCTAGCAGACCGATTTTCAACATACAGAAGGTCTGAAAATTCTCCCATTAAATTAGTTAGTAAAACCAAAATCAGCAGCACACGCTAACATATACAAAAAAATTATATGAGTTAACCATTTAAAAGTGTACCATGTAAATTAGATACGGGAAAAACAGTAATGGTAAAATGCCATATACTGATGTTGCGCAAACATGCTTTTTTTGCAATAATAAGCTTTAGGTCCAGTTTTGCTTACATCTTCAACAGATGTACATATCATATTCATGAAAGTTACCAATTACATTGAACCAGGAAAAACTGCACATAAAAGGGGAAAAAATAAAAATAATTTAGTGCCCTCAGAGATCAAAACTTTGAAGCTTTTAAAACCAGGATAATTATGAAACAGGAATTCAGTATCTAGCTGCAAAAGAATCATATTCTTCACAATATATTGAAAGTGAAGAAGAAACAAAGCTCAAAGTTTTTTAAAATAGTTGGCAAAAACAAAGGAATACAATATAGGTTTGTGAGATGGCAGCCAGAAGACCAGAAGTTTGGTCTTCCTACACAAAAGCATCACGTCACAGAGGGAAAAAACCCCCAACCAAACAAAAGCCACACTTTTAACAGATAACCTTCAGCTACGTCCAACAAATCATGTATGTGGAATGGTGTTATGGGTGTTATGGAGAACTGAGCTAAAAAGCTGAAAACAAAACACAAAAAAAATGTGTAAAAAGAGCGGAGAGAAAAATAGTTTGAAGAAAGTGAAAAGGGAGGCTACAGCTAGAATCACTGCATGCATGCAGGTTCCAAATTACAAAGACAATGAGCAATATGTATAATGGCACAAAACATGGCTTGGAATACTGGCGTGAAGTTACAAAAAGGAAATAGCAAACATAATGTAAATCCTCCTGTCAGTGAGACATTATGTTTGAAAGGAAGCCTCATTGTTTAAAACATACATAAAACCTCACTGGCCAAGACAATATTAAAATGCACAAGTCTACAACCCTGCTTTAGCAAGCAGATGGACTAGATAACCTAAATAATTTTTTCATCCCTAATTCCTAAAATGATGATCAGAAGATCTGACAGGCTCATGCACAATACCCTGCAGTCCTACACTTATGTGAGCAAGTACAGTAAAAAGACATTGACATCAATTATGAAGACCAGCACAAAAATATATATACTCCACAACCTCTTTGTAAGGCTACATTAGTTTTGTTTTGTTTTTTAAAGGCACCTCATCCTCTAGCTATTGCCAGCTTAAAAAAAAAAATAAGAATCACTTTTCAGTTTGAGCATGAGCTCAATAGTGAGAAGAAAACATCTTTCAATTCACATTTGAACAGCCACTTCTTACATTCCAATTGTAATCAGAACGACAGTCTTTAAAACCAAGCATGCTGGCCTATTAGTTTTATGTACAGCAATTTAAACAACTGTAACTACATATTGTACTGTGTAAGCAAAAGCACAACATTCATTTCATACTCACACCATTATCCTTTGTATACACAAACTCAAGAGAACTCTTAATACTAAAACATTAAAATGCACCCATGGAGTCTTCCCTTACTAGACACATTTAATACATGTTTACAGTATATATACACATATATAATATACATAACTTTTAGAACTTTTCAAATAAATCTTTGTAATTTCCTCTTCAAAAAGAAATAAAATAATGACACTGAAAGAATATGAATCAAGTACACAGAACTCTCACAAAGTTGAATGCTCAGTTTTGCAGCCAAGTTTCCCCCTTTCTATCATAACCAAAACACTTTATAAAAACTAAATAATCTGAATTACTATTGCAGTCATCTGTTTCATGGTGAAAGTTCTAATCTTATCTATGGAAATATATTGTGTATCAATATCATGAAGTGACGTATCTGAATATTCTGAGCAATAAAAGGTATTCCAGGATACTTTAGCAGTAACTATTATGCGTCGTAGGCTCAAACAGCATAGGTCAATCTTTTATTCTAAATAACATAAGTTGTTTTAAACTCTGAGATCAGCTTCAAATGTGGTCCCATCCCCAAATGCCACTCTCAAACCAACACAGTCAAACCCTACGTTGGTATCTTCCAACAATTCCTTTTTAAAAAGTGTCAGTTTAAAGGTAAAGATTAATTTATCGTTTCCAGTCTTAACCTCAGGCTGGTATATGGACAAGTTGCATTGGGTTCTTTCCTACTCACATCAGCACCAGAAATCATCTCCAGCAGAAATCCTGCCTTCCATTCACATTAGAGGAAAACACCAACTTCAGGCTTATGAGCAGTAGTAACTCTGATGATGACACGTAATAGAAAAGAATCCACTCACCTTCCTTTAAGAAGGGAAAAAAAAGACTAAATGATCGGATTAAAAGCTCTTTGCCATTCAAATCAGAGCAGCTCTTAACACATAAAGCACATCTGTTGAGTAATTAAAAGAAACACTCATTCTTCAGGTAGCCTAATCAATGGCATAATATACCCAGTGAAGCAGACAAGTTAAGGTCCCGCAAATGATGAAGCTGGGAAATACCTCTAGAAATAGCAGAATCTCTCAGACTGATGGAACTTTGCATAGTTCCAACCTATTGCACTAGCAAGACTCATACAAAGCATCAGGTATTGGTTTAATCTTCAAAAGAAGTATTTCACTGTTATCCTTAATGCCCAGAATAATATCCTTTTTTAGCAGGAACAGAAAGAGGAGATGAACATTTGATAGTTAAATTGTCGGACAGCTTCTTTGGAAAGCTTTGTGATAATTTCTTGTGCCAGATCTTCAAGAATAAACAGCATTATAAATCTGAATAAGTTAAATCTGCTACTACAGTACATACAGACTGCTTCAGTCTGTTGTTAATTGGGACTAGACTAAAGGCTCAGCTTCTAGCCACACACTAATAAAGTCTCTTAAAAATGGTGGGGTTTTTTGCAAACTAAATATTTACTGTATAAGACAGAAGATGTAACAAAAACTTTACTGCATTTTAACTTTAGTAATTTGCTTTCCTTTAATTGCATGTATCTTAGGCTAGCAGCCAGGTGGCTAAGATTAACTATCTGCTACTGCTCTCTGAACAAGATCTACTTTATTAATACCAAAAGGATGACAAAGTGCCTCTCGCATGACACAGTAGTAGGCATGTGAAGTGACACTTCTTCCAGGTGATTTAAGTACATTAAGATTCCTCAATGAGAAGCATTCTAGGAAGTTTCCCTCTTTTCCTACTCCCTGATGCAATTAGACCCCTTCTTTCCAGTACTCCATTTTATTAATAGAGAATACATAGACCTAGTTTCACCCAAGGCCTGCCTGGACGAAAATTCACACCCTCTGAAATAAAAGCATTTCTTTTGTTTTTTAACTATTTGAAACTGAGAGATTCCAAGCTCTCAGCACCAGCTGAGCTCACAGAAACCAGAACAAACGTCAATTTAGAAAACAGCACCCTGCAAAACTAAACACTTACAAACATTCTCTGAATTGTAGGGCAGGATAAGACCACTCATGCCCTCCTCTTTTGTGCAGCTGGTTAAATATATACAAAGCTAGAGTTGAAAGGGAAGCACTCTGTCATACAAACACCTTAGCCAGGGCATCTGCTCCTGCACTGGCAATATAACATTTGGAGGGGTGGAATGCCACATCATGAATGGACTCATCAAACTTTTTGCGATGAGCAGTAAATTCTTGGATGCAGGTCTTGCTTTCAAGATTCCACAAGCGAATGGAACAGTCATGACCTAAAGAAAGGGGAAACAGTTTTCTTTATAATTCTTATCTCTGCCATCATTATGAGAAAAAGAAAATGAAATCTGAATATACTTACTGCCAGACATCAAATACAAGCCATTAGGATCAACAGCTAAACTTGTAACTGCATCTAAGTGAGCTACCATGGAGTGGATCAGTTTTCCTTTGAAAGAAAAGATTTATTATTTAGGTTATTTTCTGTAACTTATTCTGTTACCTGTATTCACTGCTTAAATACTACTACAGCTCATAAATCCAAGATCTTGTCCCATGATTGAATCATTAAAACTATGTAAGAAGTCATTCTTTTAATGTTTACAGTATCAGGAGAGCCACAGTACCAATATCGCCAACTTTGTTAAACCTTTTTTTTAATGTCTGCAAAACCACCACGAAGCTGCAATCACTGTGCATTTTAAATATCTGCCCCTTAAGAGAACTAAGCAAGTTCAGGAGTAAGATATTGACTGGGAAGGAAGGCAGGAGATGAGTATACTAATAAGCAATGAGTATGAACTACATAAGAATATGGGATAATTTTAGTCAACTCAGAGAGAACTAATGTTCTATGACAGGTTTTTATAATTACAGTAATGATTTCATGTTAAAAATAAGCAAACCTTGAGTCAAATGTGCGGTGTTTTGTTGCAGAAGATAATAAACCAGAAAAAACCCCGAACAGCCATTTCCTCTACTATTTATTACTGAACTACAACATTAAACAAATCAGCTATTTTCAGCTTTTTCTTCAGCTTCCATTGGGTCCTTTCACCTCTTCTTATTTAACATACATCTGGGGAGCGGCAAACTTAAAATCAACAAAAACACTGAAAGATCTAAATTTAACTTTTAAGACAGCGTGACCTGGAAGCAGAAGTCACAAACTGAAGATGATCAAGACTCCCAGTCAGAACACCAGATTAACACTACCGTTCCTGTCAAAAACTCCTTTAAACCCTAAAAGATTCATAATAATGCATTTCAGTGTGACTCTCACTACAAAGCAGAAAAAGTATTATAAGCTGTCCAGCTGTTTCTGCAGAATTGAAAGATTTGGAGAAATACAGGGGATCAAATTGAGAACAATGCCTACAAGGGAACTTCTACCTCCAAGCCATCAGAGGCAGAGGTCTTGGAAGCCCTAGAGGAGTGCCAGAGCTTCCTGCCCTCAGATCAAAATAACACAGACAACACAACACAAGAAACATGAACATAAGCTCATAAAGACTTTGAAAAAGCTTCCTTTTATGTTCAATATTGATAACCCCTATACATAAGGCATTTTAATAAAATGGACAGAGAACAATGCAGGCTCCTAATCGTTGTGCCAATAAAGTTTAAGAGGGCTGGCAATCTTTGGGCTCTACTGGTGATGAGAGATTCCTGTTTGGGAGGGTATCAAATTCTTGACATCCCTCAGCATTTCTGTGAATAATATTAATCATAATGAAATTCTGTTTATGTTATACAGCTGCTATGACTAAGACCTGCTGAAAACATGCATACCTGTATTGTTGTCGTAGAATTTGATGTGTCTGTCTTCATGAGCAGTGATACTAATTGGAAGAGTTGGATGGCTGATGACCTTGTTTATCTGACAGGAGGAACTGACTGCTAAGAAAAAACCCACATATATCAATACACGCAAATTGCTAAGTTCTTTGAAAAACTGCTACTAAGAAATAAATATGTAATCAATCTTATTTGCAAAATAGTTCTTACCTTTATATAACGAAAACTCTCAGCTAGCACCTTCTGTAATGTGGTTTACTCTAAAAAACTTCCCAAATTACACACACAAAGAGGCATATATAAACCATATGTGAGTGTGAACACAAATAATGTTGAACAGTTTTAGAGGCACACATCAGGCAAGAATGTAAAGCCAAAACCTGAGTGAAAATACCTTCTTTGCACTTTCCCACCTCCTCTTGACAAGCCAAACTTTTCACAATGTACTGACAGTGTGGAAAGTTAACACTGCAGACAGTGTATGTTTCCTAGCAAACAAGATCCCATGCCCTCACCCTCACAAAGCAAAACCCACATACTATGACTTGATATATATGGAATAAAATTCTTACGAAAGAAAAGGTTGCTAGACTATTCATGAGAGCCATTTTCCTAGCCTTCAAGAATCTTGAAATATCATATATTCACACATAGAGAAAAAAGTCTATTATTTTCATTAAAAATCTAGGCATTGCTGTGATGCACTGACTAGGGCAAGAGTGGTCTTAAAAGGCGTAGATTGCCACAAAACCACAAATAGCCACTCCACAGAACATCAAAATATTTTATTTTATAATAATAACTTTGTATATATTTTAATGATAATAATAATTTATAATAATAATTTGTAATTAAGTGTTATTCTTTCATGTGGGAGTTGAATGTATTTAGTTAAACGGCTGCCAAAGAACACTCACATTATCTAATCAGAATTCTTACTACAATAAATAAAATAGAATACTACTATAGGATTACTTGCTACTAAGGTGGTAAAGACTTCAAGTCACATATGAACCATCAATTAATGTCAGCATCCACAGGACACTAAAATTATGGAAGTGTAAATTAAGGAAAAAATACACAGAAATTAATAAACGTTCCTAAAATTACATGAGACTGCATGTGCTAGCCATCCTCAGTTTTAGAATGCCAAGCAGAGTGAGGCTTATACTGAACAGTGGAGTCCCTAAGTGGTGCTGGTAGGTCATTCTGGGTGACTCATTCTTCCTCTTGCCTAGTTTTTGTAGAATTATTTTTTTTTTAATATGTGTAAGCTTTACAGTACTGTTACATAACTAAAGATACTGAACAGGGACTGCTAGTTGCCATACCGTGGTCTCATTTTCTTAAAAGAATATTACTGAATTACAATAAGGAGGAGGTAGTGAAAAAAAACATAGATTTTTATTTTTTTTTTAAATGTACTTTGCACTGAATAGAAATAACTGATTTAGGACTGTTTTTTTCAGACAAAGATGTGAGAAATCCTGCACAGTAAGAAATAATATAAAGACGAAAGATGTCTCCTTACCTTCCCTCTTACAAAATGACATTTAATTATTTTAAAACAGAGAGGCAAAGCCAATAAAAAGGCTTACTCCCTTTTAAATATATAATTAAATAGTAGAATTCAGTGACACAAAACTTTTAACAAGAAAACTATCAAATTTGAAGAAAAACTGAATTTTTAGATTGTTGTCAGGTTACCATTTTGGCATGAATATGAAACCTCATGCTTCAGCTCATTCTGGTCTCTTTTTCCCTGTGCCAGGATAAAATAATTTACTGATAGCAGGCTCCTTATAGTTTCCTCTAAAACTTCTGATACTGGTCACTTAGATGATCCACGGCATTATATGGGACTTTGTGAATACCCTTCCACCAGAGCTTTGTTTTTCTCCTACACAGAGAACTTCAACCAACTAAAGCCAATTGCAAATGAGCCGAACGTATATAAAACTTAGAAAAGGGATACTTCTGAGGAAAAATAAAAAAGGATCTATACACAGACTCCCAAATTTTTAGTACATTCAGCTTCAGATTTTCCTGATATTACCTCTATCTTGCAATTTTGAACTGAAAACAAGAATGGAAACTGAAGCTGAAAAGATCACTGGGCTGTATTAAAGAAACCTTGTGCTTTCCCTTGCACTATTGTGTACCTTGAAGAGGTACTCAGACAGTGTGGACTCATTTCTTTTACCTGCTTTCAAAAGTATGTGCATTCTCCTGTTACTGAAATACCCATAAGGTCTGCTGTAGTAGTAATAATTTACTGTTACATCTTGAAACACAGCTTGTAATGTAATTCCTGCTATAATTTATCATGACACTGCCAAACTGTTTGGAAACACCAAAAAGACTATCAACAGTATCAGCCTTAAACAAGCAAATTTTTGGAGGGTTTTTGGTTTTTTTCTGATACATACTAGTATCCACGCTTGACTCCAAAGTAAGAATTTGTTGCCGTGTTTCCATGTTAAAAATGCTAGTGTGTCCACTGTTAAATGATGCTACCATGAGGCTTGGGTCACTGCTCACAAGATCTACCGACGAAGGGATTCCCATTTCTAGAAAACAATGCAGAAAGCATTTCTGTAAGGTTTAGTTGGTGTAAAGAAAACAAAACAAACAAACAAAACCAGTAAGCACTTTAATATTAAAAATGCCATGGCTATGAAAGAAATGTTACATTTTAAAATCTGCATTACGCCAATCTAAATAGATTGCCCTGTATGATCGCTATTTTAATCATATTTTTCTGATATTCATACCAACAACATTCTTTCTAAGATGCTGTATCTGGAACTGCAGCTGGACAGAAATCTACTTTGAAATTAAGAAAGTAAGAACTACATGGCCCCTTTTCCTTCCTTTAACTGTAAGAGCAATTCTCAGACAAACCTCCACTGCATCAAGTAAACGACAGAAAACTGAAGCAGTAAAACCATTTACATGACAGATATTAACATTATTATTAGCCTGGGCAAATTCAGACCTTAAAAAAACCCCAAAACCTTCCAGGTGCAAATTTTACAGGCTGACATTGTCAGCATGGTAACTTACATTAATACATTATAAACTTGTATTACAATGCCTTGTCCATCCTGCCTATTATAGTACATATCTGATCTCCTTACACTGTAGCTATCTGAACACTACAGGAGAGAAGGCCAAACCAGCAGAGCTTGGGTACAGAAAATCCCTTAAAATTTTCCTCCTGAAATGTCCTGTTTGTCACCCACTATGTGAAAGAGCACCACCTGCTGCAACAGATGCCAGGAGGAAAAGGAGGAAGAGGTACAGAGACAGACACTGAACATTAAGCAACCTAATGTCCATGGATGCAGATAATGCAGGAATATTATCACCTCTCTCTAAACCTAAGATTCATGGGAGAAACATGTTTCTGGGACACACAACCTCAGGAATGTTGCTCAGGAACAGTGGTACTTATCTACAGGTACTCCAAAAAAGCCAGAAAGGACTGATGTGAGAAGAAAACATACTGTTTCTGAAGTGGCCTTTTCTACTACTGCCATGCCTGCTTATCTGCAGCTTCCTGGCAAGCCTACAGTGGTTAATCTAAAGGACTTAAAATGATGACTGCTAAGGTTCTCACTAAATCACAGGAAAACTCCATTCCAAAGGACCATCTTTGATGGAGAATCTTTGACTTTCACAGCTGGGTTTCATTCCAGTTTGGAATATAAAAAAACCAAGATCAGCTCTGTGAGGCAACACTATGCTGTCTTCCCACCTAATTTAATTTAAAAAAACAAAAACAAAACAAAGAAAAAAAAAAAACCAAACAAAAAAAACCCCAACCACACCACCACTGTCAGGAAGTTTTCAAAGTAGACAGGTAGGCAAGCTGGCAGTGAACCAGTTATGCTTTCCACAGAACCTTGTAGACCTTTGGAAACATAGTACTGCAAGAACTAAAAAGTATGAAACATTTCTATCTTGCTCAGTGTATTTTAACTAACAAGTAGTGGCAGATCTGACCTGCTTTATGCCACAATTCAATAAGCCTGTTCAATGACGCTGAAGTTTATTTTGTCTCAAAGTTGTTCTGAAGAGCCAAGGAACTGTCTTAGTTCATGGGGTTGCCTTTAGGGACAGTGCCAAACTCCCTTAGAGTTAATGGTAACAGGCTCATTCTAGAGCACTTAAGACCACAACTTCAAGAAATTAGGCTCTAAATAGTAGGATTTTGATTTGTGCATGACATTTCAGTAAGTAAACCCAACAGAGTAAGCTTTTTCAACTACCAGTGTTTTAGATGTCTAGAAACAGCTTTTTATTCTGGACAAACCAAAAGCAAGGGTCTAATCGAAACTCAGTTTGAATCCAAACTATGGAGTTGAAACATTACACTCAATGGTTCTAGTAGCATGAGCAGATCATCTGCAACAGTTGGCTTTTAAGATGTATGTGATTGTCTCCTTGCATGGAGGTACCTATTCAGCTCGTGACAAAGAAGCAGGGATCCAAAACTCTTCCCCCCAAAACAGTCAGAAGATAAAAAATCCAGCAAAACAAACGAGAAATATTCCTATTCAGTAGCCAAAACTACAGCAGTCTGAACAGCAATGATTATGAATGTTAAGGTAGGGCAGCTTTCCGTACCTTGACTATCATTAAATATATTGAGAGCTGGAGCAATTTCTGTAGCTTTCCACAAACGTATAGTGCCGTCTGCTGAACAGGACAGCAAACGCTGGTGTGCTCCACTGTAAACCAGACCCCATACTGCATCCGTATGGCCTACAAAAGCACCTCTTAGAACAGAAGGATCTGTGAAAAAACCACAACAAACCACTTTTCAAAAAAGAATTTGAATTAAGTCAACAGCTGTAGCTTGGTCTGTGTTTATGGACCAACTTTAAGAAGGTAGTCCATAAAAATCCCAAGACCAATCAGGTCGTATCAATATAGAATTCTCAGTTATTCTTGCATGAAGATGCTTGAATTCATCAGCATTCAGTCATCCAGTTTACAACTAGATAGAACAGAACAATGTTTCATCAGAAGGGACAGTATCAAAGTTGGCAAAACACATTTTGATTTTAAAATTCCCTTTCAAACAGCCATTAATGGCACATCAGTCCCTTTTTTCCAAAAGCCAACTTAGAGGCCAACCACATCTGAAGCTACGAGAAGTGAAAAATGTTTTAAAACACGGCCACAAGGCTGACACCCACTGTGATCTGGTAAACCTTACCAAACAGGGCCTTTTTAGCTGTTTGCAGACAACATTAACAGCTTTGGTCTCAGACTATACAACCTCTTTCTATCTCAACTTTACAGAGATTTGTCAAAGAAAAGAACATTAAAATAAACATTTGCTGGACTTGCCAAGTATCAAGCTTAGTTCTGTACTTTTCAGCCTAGTGGTTTCTCAAAATTGCAGTGAGATCAAGGCCTTATTTAAGAAAATGACAAATTTATCTTCTCATCAGCCAGCATCAGTATTAAAACAAAAATTTAATTAAAGTAATTGAAGTCAAGTTTCAATTTTCTCTTTTAAATTTTCAAAGAAGCATTAGCTACAAATTATACTATTTTAGCCACGTAACATTGACGTCACTAAATGTATCACTTCACTGGCGTGAGTGACAGCAACATACCGTAAGAGTCATAGGGGTCGATGTTTGGGTTGGTTGTGTTCCAGCCATGGATGAGGCCATCCGTTCCCCCACTGTAACACTGTTCACCATTACTGCTCATCACCACACAGAGCACTGGTCCACTGGAAGAACCCCCACCAAAGAAACATTGACTATTAACATATTCATTATGTGAAAAGCAACGTTAATGAAATCTTCACATTTTCCTCTCAGACACAATTCACTTGCTGCATGGACTGCAACAAAAATCATGCATAGTCAGATCATATGCTACACTTCCTACAAAAAACCTCCACAATATTTGATAGTGTAACTATTAACAGGACAATTTACTCATTATGTACGTGAAATATGAGTGTGTCACACTTCTGAACTATAGGCTTTGTTATTTTGCATAAACAGATTTTTTTCCTTTTCTGAAGTCCTAAAGCTCTTTCATGAAATTGATTCAGTAGATTTAAATTCACTGCAAACGGCTTTACTTTGTAGATGCATATATCTGACAAAATGGCAAGAGCTGCAACGATGAACACAACACATAATGGAATTTGAACTGTATAATCTCTATGTTTTTCTTTTTAAAACTGTGGTGTGCCTAGTTCCAGGCATAAATAATTACACAGAAAGAAGGTGAACATATGCAGATATTTTAAATAACATGGGAATTAAAAGCATCACATGAAATCACTAGTTGACAAGGTGGAAATTACCTTTAAAAAAAATTCTGTGTCTTTAAAACTCATATAATTCTTAAAATATGATTTCTCAGGAAATACTCACTTATGTGCTCTGAAGGTATATATTGGCTCTACATCAAGAGAAGCACTCCTAAATGAAATACAAGAAAATGTTAACATGTCTATGATCTCACACAATGCCTTACAAAAACATGTCAGAATTGCTAAATTCTTAAAGTCACTGCTACATCTTTTTAAGTGTTTCGCCCACAACTCTTAACGAGATTTTTCATATGTCTAGGAATTCTTTCAATTCTTTCAAAATATGATAGGATTTGTTGGTTTGGGTTTTTGTTTTTAAAAAAAAAATCCAAAGTCCACAGCCTCTCACAGTTCAATCAAGCCAGTAAGTACATACACCAATCGTGGGGAAGGAATGGAGGGCCATCAATATCACATGGAATATGTCGTTAAATGTACCAAATCCCTACCACAGCAAAGGAGCTTATGACAACTTGGTTTTGTATCAATGCTGTAGCACAGTTACAAACCACTTCAAAAACTGCTGCTCTGGACTACCAGTCTGGGGGTTGTTCCAGACTGTAGGACGATCCCAGGCTTTTCCCAGTCCTCCTAAAAGGCATGATGTACTCCCTTATCATACTAGCCCCACTATGAATTTGCTCTCATTTCTGCAAATCCCCAGCAACATGCAAGAGAGCGTACAAAGGAACCTAGCAACATCTCAAAGTTTAAAGCTGTACAGACGTTATATGCATACATGTGTATACAAGTATATGCATATATATATAAAAATGCATTTTTATACATTTATGTACACATGCAAGCACATTAATAGGCCACATCCAAATGTTTTGACTAGTAAATTAATTTGTCATGTTATCTACAAAGAAAATATAAAAAAGTGAATGGCTTTCATTTTCACAAGCAGAACACATTCACAAACACACACAGGATTTCCTCTGGCACTCTTTGTCTGCACCCTTCTCTAAGAGCTTCTTTTCCTACTCTTACATTCAAGGAACAATTTCCATTAACTGCAAGGGCCATTCAGTGAAGTGGCATCCAAGGTTATGAAGAAGAAAAAAAAATGTTTCTTGAAACAAAACAAAAAAAATCTTACTTTTTTGCTGGGGCTGTTTTTTGTAAATTCCACATTTTTAATGTATGGTCCTCTGAAGCTGTTATTAAGACTGGTTCAACTGGATGAAAAGCGAGACCTCTTATTCCATCAAAGTGACTTCTTAATGTGAATTTGGGGTTCCAAGTCTTTCTCAATGCATCCTTATTGTTTCCTATCTAATAAAAAAAAAAATGCCAAACTTGTAATTAATGAGGAAGGCACAAGAAAAGGAAAAAAAATCAGAAATTTAGTTTGGCATTTTCAGATGTCAAATTAACTCACACACTTTTCCTAACAACTCGCTCTCGATTAACGTCCATTTAACGATGATCAGACAATGTAAAATGAGAATAATGTATTCCCCAAAAGCAACAAGTAATGTCATGTCCACAGTAATACATTCTGTGCAAATCTGAGATACTCCACGTTTGTTAAGTTACGCAATTTAAAAGCTGAAAAATAACTTTCTGACTGATACTGCTGTGAACTCAGTTCGGTGTTTTAAATTTGATCCATATCCACTGGCTCATTCATTAACACGGGGCCTGACTCAACCAAGCTGTGGTCCCTGAATATCCAAAGTACCACTGACATGGCACGTCTGAAGCAAAGACCTAAGAGAAACAGAGAAATGTCTAGCAGCACAGAAAGGACATGCCTAACTTACTCACCTAAGGCAACCCAAGCTCTGTAATAACGCAAGACAAGTAAAGCTTGCCAGAAAAATTAAAAAGACCAAAAAGAAAAAAAGGGAAAAAAGGACTTGGCTACATACTAAGGATATAACTGGCAAGCAATAAGCTATCATATATACCGACACAATTATTTTGCAATGAATGCATTTTAGCAGATCCAAAAAGAAAGCCCTTAAATAACAGTTATTTCAACATTGCTCCTCTGAACAAATGTTGATGTAAAATGCTGAACAGACTTTTATCACTCTGTCAGTCAACACTGCCACAGTTAAATTTACCCTACCATACCCACTGCTGATGGTGGTTATGGAAAAACAGGAAAACAAATCATTGTAACTCAAATATTGATGATTTCATATGTTGAAAGCTACAGATAATCCCAAATAAATTAGTATCTTTACTGCAAAGGAGAGATGATTGTTTTGAGCCACCTGAAGTATCTACAATTGTATTCTGGAATGGTGGCAGCGGGAGGTTTAAAAACAGAAATGCTTTTTCTGTTTTGTTACTTCTGGATTTAATAATGAAAATGTGCTTCAATTAAGAGGTTCTATAGATTTTAAACAATGAGAAAGAAGTTACAACAAACAACAGGTTTAGTCTCATCGTATTTCTTAGTAATGACTCACTGCCTTGCTCAGGGAGGCAAGTCAGTTTCTTTGCCAGTTTACTGAGCTGAGCTGGCTCAACAAGGGAACAGACAAATGCTTGAGCTGGTGCAAGGATGGGGCAGGACTGTGATTTTAGCAGCTCTGGCAGATGTTCTGCAGATTGGCCAAGTAAGTCTTGACAAAAAGGGTACAAGATGCACAGAGTATTCACATATATCTGGAGAGGCATTTGGTTGCCTCAACACAGGCATGTAATGCCAATTAGGTAGTGGAGGGGGACCCTGCCTGCCCTGCAGCCGCCATACCAGCAGCACAGGTCCTCTGTCACATCTGCGAGACTCACAAAGACACCTCAGATGGCCTAACAGCACATGCCAGTTCTGGCAGGACAATATTCTCCATTTGCTTCTCATTCAGTCAAAGATGTTCTTCCAAAGGAGTCCAAGTTTATAAATTGGGAAGTAGATGGAGGGCAGTCCCAGACAGCAGACCAGCAGCAGAGGTGGAAACAGATCCTAGCTGGGACGCACCACCATCACTCCTCTTCACCCACCAGACCCCCACAAGCTCTCACAAGCTGGGTTACTAACACAGCAGCCAGCCCCTTTCCCTCTCTCCCCACTGAAATACAACAGTGAGGTAGTCTGAGACTTGAAAAGCAGCTGGGGGGCAGGGGGGATGGGTGGGGGTCCGAATATGTTCAACCCCTAAATTAACACCTGATCTGGATTTGCCACTAATAGTAATATTTGTGACTATACAGACAACTTGAAAACTCCAAAGACAGCAATGATATGTAGGTAGGATTATGGACACTTCTCTTGCTCAAAGTTGCAGGAAATCAAGCAAGTCTACTGCAAAGTCCAAAACCTCCAAGGCAGTACATAACATTAAATGTAATTATTTTGTAGTTCAGATACTGCAATGCACAGTACTCAGTCTTTTATAATTTTATGAAGCTTCTTAACCTACCCAGGAAGACTAGGGAAAAAACCAGAACCAACCAAAGTGAACACTTGTTAAAACAACATATAAAGGAAGGAAAAAGAAAAGATAAAACATAAGAGTGTATTGGCTAGCAATCTGGGAAACTTCATGGAAATATCATTTAGACAGTCTAAAAAACTTACCCACAAAAGGAACATTTTCTCTTTCAAGTAATAAACTGATAATCTCCATTACCAAGTGAAAAGCATTCTTTAATTTACACAGAGCCAAAGCAACATGTAAAAAAAAGCCCTGAGAAATGAGGTAGGCTAATGCTGCCATGTTTTAGAACAAAATAATCTAGTAAAAATGTTAGTGGGACAAAAGGGACAAAATAGGAAAGTATCTGCAGCTCTTGAGAGCAAATACATCTAGAGACAGATTCACATGAATCTTTCAACTTTTTCAGTGTCAATTTTGAATCATATGGAGAATAAAAAAGCACACTAAATTTCCACCAATCCTACCCGATTCACATTTGGCAGCTGGAAGAAGGTATGAAGTAGTCCAAAATAAAAACAGATTAAATTATTTTGTAAGTTAAACTTCCAGTGAAATCTGTAGTGGAAAAACTAACCTTTCATTTTGCTTCAATAAAGAGCACAGTGACAAGAGCTAAGAGCTTTGTAAACAATTTTTTCTTTTTTTAATTGTCAACACTAGAAAAAGGTAAGAGCTGAGGGATAAGCATCACTATGAATTCCTGATCACAGGACTTCATAGAAGCATTTAACAAGTGAACAAACAGAAGTTAATATTCTCAACCATGCAGAACAGGATAGAAGTGGATAAAAAATGCTACATTCCGTAAATGAAAGCTCTTAGTTTGGGATATGGAGACATGGACAAACACAATAGTTTATATGAAGACTTGAACAATGAAATCAAGCACTGAAAGCATTCGGGTATTAAGGCCTTGCAGAGATAGTTTAGGTTTGTCATGTCCTCTGACTTTAAACATTCAGCATCTAAGTTTTAGGTGTAACTGTAAAAGAAAGGAAATGTATACATCATCTTACCCCTTTTTGGAGACAAAGTTAGGGAAGATTAGCAAAAAAAATTAAGAGCTGAGCCCAAATTAGGAGATAATGCTAAAATACTGAATTTTAGCAGAGATGTTCTGTATCACTACAATCTTGACGATCCACAACACATCACATGCCCAGAAACTTGCTGTAGTAGCAGAGCATATCTCTGCAGTGTCACTCTCAAAACATGTGTAAACTTCTAACAAGTATGTAATTTATTGTTTTACAAGTACATACAAAGGTAGAACTTCAAAGTAAGGACCTGCAGGTTATTATTTCTGAAATCTCAGATTTGATTTGTGGAAGTAAAATCCCAGATGGTGATTACTTGAGTCAGATCTGCTGAAAAGCAGGATTCCTCCACAATACACAACTCTAAAAAAATCATGTCTGAAATTCCTTAATCTTGACAGAGCTGGGCAATGCAATTTGAAATTCCTTAATCTTGACAGAGCTGGGCAATGCAATTGCAAGATTAATCTGAAGTTGACAGATCACCAAGGAGCAGACAATTAAATACCTAAGTATCTTTTCCCAAGAAATACAGACAAAAATTCTGTATGACTGCAAGGAAGCAATTTTAAGAAACATTTTTCATAAAAAGTGAAAGGAAAAGAAGCCACAGGCTACACAAATAGTCACAGAAGTGTTGGCCACAAGAGCCTCCTAAAAACTCTCTGGGCCAGCTTCCCATTTGAAATGAGACTATTGCCCACACCAGGTACTGTAAGCCAAGTCTTCAAACGTCTTGCAGCAGAAGGATTCCAGTATCTCTGGGCAACTTGCTTTGGTACCACCTCCTATGTAACACTTTTTTCCCTAATGTCCAACCTTGACCTCCTGAGCCATAATTTTCTATTGTCTCCTCTTGTTTTAACACCTGGCAGTATGGAGAAGCTTGGCTCTGTCATCCTTGTAAGCACCCTTCCAGTATCTGTAGGCTGCTATTTGAGCACCCCTTAGCCTCCTAACAACTGAACAGGACTAGCTCCCTTAGCATCTCCTCATCAGTCACATGCTACTGGACTTTCCAATTTCTCTACAACCCTCCTGAAGTGGAGGGGCCCAAAACTGTGTACAGGTATGGCCCCACCAGCCCCACAGAGGGGGCATTAACTTCCCCTCAGTCTGCTGGCCTTGCTACTCCTAATTTTGATTATCGTCACTGGGGTTACAAGTACCCAGCTGTATGACTACCACTAATTACATTTACTGTTAACTATTTGAATAACATGGCAAACAAATAAGAGAGGGGCTTGCACAGAGCTTGAAGGCTGCTGTGTACAGGAAGGACAGATATGTCAAGTAAAAATTCGTGACACCCTCTGTCAGCATAATTTCAACAGGAAAATGTCTTCTGCTGAGCCTACACACACGTAACTTGCATCTGCCTTCTGCAAGTAGACAGTAGGACCTTGAGTTGCCATTAATAACCACTTACATCATAAGTCAGCGAATCTGCCTCATTGGCTACTGTAAGGCCTGCCAGTTCTCCAAGACCCAGCTCATTTTCAAGAGCTTCATCTGTTCCCATAATGAAAGATTTCCCTGAAGAAGGAGGGAATGTTAAAGCTTCCACTGCAAGAAAACAAAATAAAAAAATCCTGAAACATGGTTTTATACAATGCTGATTAATAAAAGCATGTTTCTTACTTCCAAAATACTAAACATCTCTCAAGTAGCTGAGGGCAAAAAGATATAAAAAGATGCATAAAAAGCAGTGGTTCTAAAGATAATCACTGTACTTACCCATCAACAGTATCTTCTGAACATAATACTTACACTTCAGGTATGCACAACTCAAAACAGTAAAAGTAATTAGCCACAGGAGAGAAGACTACACTACCATTCACCCGTATCTACTGCAAACGTAACACAGAAAGCTCAGGCTCTTCCCCAAATCTGCTACAAAACAGGCAAATAGGCTCTGGAGAAGTAGCAAAAATTAAGACAGTTGGTGGGAGCAGCTGGACTCTTCCTTCCTAACACCATATCCACACACATTCAAAAGCATGTCTAGAATGAAGCTGTTGACATGCACTCCAACCTCACAATATGACTGGAAGCTGACAGTTCATCACTTCTTGTAAAATCAGTTTAACTACCAAATAGGTTAGTCAGCACTGAATTCCAGGTTTTTCCTAGCAGTATCCAAACTTAATAGTTCACTTACAGTTCCTATACAATGTCTACAGGAGCTCCAGTCACTGTAACAAACAGATCCATAGGCAGATTCGCTAGGAATGGGAGGATCGAAGGCTAAGAGGAGCACAGCCCACACACACCACACAAGACTGATCAAGTGCAAGATAACTCGAAAGGAGTTGTGCCTTTACCAGCTTCCCTGTACAACGGCTCTCCAAGTCCATACATCACAAAAGGGGGGGGACTGAACAGATGAAAAGGTGTTATATTCTGGACACAAGAGACTTCACTCAATTTTATACATATTTTGTCTCAAATCAAAAGAACTTTTCAGTAAACTACAATTTTTTCCCCTTCTACCTCCATTGTAAATACAAGCCTTGGAAAATACTGTTGCTACCAGGCAGAGAGAAAAGGAAACACCATCTCATTCTCAGTGTCTTATTTAGTATAACAGCACCAACACCAAGTTAAACCCACGCAAACTATGGTTTACAATGAATAGGCTGATCTGTTCAGGCTGCTTCCCTCTTGTCCCAAAGGCAGCAGGTTCAGATGCTATTCAATCCCCCTCCAGTCCAGCTGGACTCACTACTGAGTGTCCTGCTTGCTTTCTATTACTTTTTACATAAAAATAAAAGCCCTTCAAGTTCTGCCACTTGCTTAGGTCTCTTAGTTATTACCTTTTAATCACAAACTTCTCTTACCTTCTTCACCCTGAGGTGTAAACTACCGTTCTCTTTTTTCTCTCTTTTGAATTTACAGTGTAATATTCTACATGCAATACATACTGGGCATAACATTTTAGAAACAAAAAATATCATAGAGTCTCAGATTTATAAAGGAGTAACACAGCTAATAGTTTGTAATACTGAACTTAGACTGATAACAATCAACTGTCCTCTTCTGTTTTTGTGAGAGTCCATCTGAGTCTCCAAATTAAAAACCACATAACTGAAAGGACATGAAAATAGAACGGTGCTAATATGGCTCTCAGTATATGTGAGAAAAGTTGGATAGGAAACACTCAACAAAGAATTCCTCCACTTCTCAAAGCGTTGCTAAGTTACCCCCTTCTTTCATAAAGAAAATCACTGAGCATGTAGGAAATAGAACTACTGAGATCTTCAGTAACTATGCCACACGCCAGGGCTTTTTATGCATCTTAATTATAATTTGGCCAACCTACTTTTTCACACTCATTGAAAGACTGCTAAGTGAAACCCATGTTTTGCTCATTTTTCAAAAGACATATTTACCAGTTAAATAAAAAGCATGATATGATCTTCTACAAATTAATATAGCCTCATACGTTTATTTTATTATGCTACATATTACAACAGCAATTCAAAACGTTGAATCAAATAGATGATTTAGCAACTTTCAGACATAATACTAATGAAGGTAACCACATGCCTCATTGCAAAGATGTGTGGCTTTCCATACTTGGACTCGCCACTATGAGATTATTTTTTTTTAATTTTTGGAACACATTATGGAAATGAATACACCGGCAAGCTCTAAGTTGTTCCATATGATTCACTACATAATCACCGCGTGCATTTAAAAGCTATACCTAGCCACTTCTGTTTACCGGCAGAGCCTCTATCTTTGCGCTTAAAAAAAGAATGCATACATAATGTGTGTGTTTCTGTATGTATATATATACATATACACTTGAAATTATGTTCATGGGGAGAAAACAGATGCTGTTATGTCCCGAGAGTTTATGTTCCACACTTGCCTGGGGACAAATAAAAGTGAGTGACTTAAGAAGCTCATATTACGAAGCCATCAAGTGCCAAATGAGTTTTTACCATCATATTCAAAGGTATTCAGCCAAGACTTTATCTAGGTAGGTGTCTTGACCTTAATAATAGTGACTGGAGGGAATGAAAGGGAATGCCATTTATCACACTTAAGGCAGAACTCATAATGCTGAATCAGTATCTGTAAAGTGCCTGGGAAGTCTTAGGGGATAACCTTTAAGCAGAAGTAACTATAAACATCATTTACAAAGATGTATGCATATTTTTGATATCTACCTTCATCCGTCCTGTTTATCTCATGTTCAATGAGCCTTGAGCTACTGGGCCTAGAAGAAGGTGCAACAGATGGCTGTAATGAAGGAAGGTCATCAACATCTCTCAAGTTTGCAAGCATATCTTGCAGCTTTGACCTGTTGGGCCCTAACCGGAAAAAAAAAAACCAACAAAAAATTAAATGGTTTATGCATAGTTCATGACGGCACCACTTGTATCAGATATGCTACAGCAGCACATGCAACAATGGATCCTACCTTGCATTATAATGTTACCACAGAAAAAATAATGAGCACCTATTTTCAGAAGTAACTAATCATCCAGCATGAAATGAATTTCTTGAAAACAAAGTGATAGAAGCAACTGAGAATTGTGAACACATAATTTTCCCCACATTTATAAACTCAAACTGCTACTTGAATGGGATGCTGAAGAATGCCTCCAACTGAGTCACACTGAATATTAGAATATTTACTTTTCCAAAACAAGAGCTGACATTTGTGAATATTTTAAAATTTTGCATCAGGTACTTTGTGCAGTATATTCTTATGACAACGTGATTATTTTAAATTTATTTGTGCAGTAGTGTAGTATTGTGAACTATATAATACAAAAAGTTATATTAAAATATAAATGCAACTGGATTCACTGGCCTACTTCCTGAAGCTACATATGGTGAAGACCCATGCCCTTCTTGACACTTACCTGTGCTTTGCTCCATCATTTTCCCACATCCCTGTTTTGACTGTTTTATATAGGATTGAGGCTGAAACATATCTTCGGTAGTTTTTCCTGTTGTAAGTTTAATTAAGAATGGGAAAATGTCTTACCCATAGTCCATTATGTTTTCTCCTAGACCAGTAAATAATACAGCTATTTTTAAGCAGCTTTAACACAGAAGTGTACTCTAATATATGTATTCTCTCATAAAACCATTCTATGATTCTATTCTCTTATTACTTCACAGGAGTGTTTACTACAGCCTTGCAAAATCGTAAGTTTACTAATGCAGTTGCAAACTCTACTTTGTCCACCCTAACCATAATGACTGACAATAAACTATATTGTATTTAACTCGTCTGTCACAAAAATATTACTTGATTCAGGAAAACAGTAAGTAGGATTTTGCAAGATTGTTTTACTATAGTATCTGATTTATAAAAACAGTATTTTACTTAGTAGCACTTCAGTGTCTAATCATCACTTATGATGACAATAAAGTCACAGAATCAAACTTTGTACAATTCAATGTCAAGATATTTAGTCCCTTCTTTTTCCCCCAGACTTCCTTCCTCACATTCTTCTTCACTACGTGCAACATCATGAATAGCTGAAAACAGGCTATGATTCTTCCTGGGGTTTCTGCACTGATGCTCTTCCAATGATGGTTTGTCCATGGAAAGATGCTTAATTTCTGTGCTGCAGTAAACCATTTAATCTCCCAAGATCAAACTAATCAAAATCAATCCAAAAGGTACTGTAGAATGTACTGAGCAGTAGTTATCTTCATGAAGGAGCACTGGATGTCCAAGTGCTGCCCTACATCAGGAATTTTTCTCATAAATATATAAAACATGTTCCAATAGTATCTATGTCTATATTAACAATTAAATATTGTTTTATTATAAAAAATAAGAAGCACTCAACAGCTGTTCAAGAGTGTAATTTCAACAGTTTGATTAAATAATTTCTGCTAAGTTAACCCAACAGCTATTTACCCTGAACTACATAGCATGTCTGTGTATTTTAAAAAAAACAGACAAATTACAAAAATCAATTTCACTGAATTTGTGTATTGGTATGCCCTCTCTATCTTAACTACAAAGAAATTTAGAATCAATTCTGTGAAATACGCATACTTTAATTGGTCAGCTCGGCTTCTTTCCAGACTTGCAATTTATTTCCAGTAACTTAGATTATCCCAAAGATGACCAAAACATCACTTGAAAAATTTAAAGTATGGTAGCGATTTACGTTTTTTTGTAAAAAAAAAAAAAAGAAAAAAGAAAAAAAAAAGGAGGTTTAGTTTGTGTATTTGATGGCATAATTTCAGCAATATAACCAACTGCTGAGCAGCAGCTTATCACAGTATCAATACAAAAAGTAACAAAACAAGCCAGCCTCAACGATGTGAGGATCTGACACCTTTTGCATGTCCCTTTAGAAGTGAGAATTTCCTTGGTATTCATAAGCATCTTCCCACAAAGGGAGAAACATCTCTCAAATTTCTTACTAGTCTACATGCAATATTATTAATTTACATCATTCACACATGAATCCAAAATATGGCTAGATGTTTAAAATATAGCTGTGAATACAGTGCTTTATTTTAAACACTTCATCCAAATTCAAGAAGTTTTAAGTTTTACTTATCAAAAAACATTGATTTTACAAAATAGATTTGTATTTCAAGAAAGGTAACAAAAATATAATACAGGGCTAGAAACTGTACTTCAGATACTGATCACAGGTTTTTGTACGAATAACAATATCCAACATTTTTAAAGGCTAGTCCCACAGGTATGAAAGTCAATAATTAAATCCTATGATTTACAAATAAACTGATGGTCAGAGTTGCTTCCTATTTCGAGCCCTGCATAACAAATTATGATGACAGCATGACTTTCATGTTGTAAATGTTAAGTATAAACAGGGGTAGAAATTAACCTGTTTTCTCCCTCTGTCATCTAATAGGACACTCAAGACAGTTTCTGTTTTGGTTTTGGTTTTTTCTTTTATTTATTTACATACCAGACTTTAACTCTTCCTGTGAAACTGGCATGTTTCCAGCTAAGAAAGGGTTCTGAAGTCCTCTATATTAAAGTGTGAACTATTAAACCAATGTATTTTACAATTTAAGTTTCTGAATAACAAAAGTATAATCCATATTCAAAGCAAGGATTTTTCATTAATCCAACACGTGGTTGGAAGAAGTTATATCTAATCCAACTATTTATACGGTAACTTGATTGACTTATTAATTTCAACCCCTGAGAACTGGTGAACAGGAAAGCAGTCAGGAGCAGCAAAGTAAAAGAGTAAGTAATTTTAGGAAAACATTGAAAGAGAGATAGAATTAAGGGTGTGAAAGATGTGAGATTTATGATTTTAAGGTGCAATGTTTTCCACTTACTCTTCACCCCCTTTTTCCCCTTGCGCTCCTTTTTGTATTGTTCCTTGAGTTTGGTTATTACTCCCTGGTCGACATTCCAAGCTTCAGGCATGAGACACTGGTCTTCCTTTTCTAAACAAAGTGAAACAAATGAAACATCCTTTTTCAATAATGTCACCAAGTGATCTCCACTGAAGGAGGTAACAGCTGCTGTCAATGGCATTTTGTCTTTTATTTTAAACAGACAGAAATAGCACCAAGCTTGTGAAAGCTGTAAAACTGCTACTCACATTCCAGTTCTATTTGCTCAGAATTTTATTAACAAAAAATTTCACATGCCTAATTTCAATAACCAAGCACATAGCTGTTCATAAATGTAAGCAACATTAATTATATAATAAATCAGGACACACTTTTTAGCTTTTTCTTTTCTCCAGGGAATTATTATATCTGGAAGCAGCAGCTATGTTACTGGTCAACAAAACTTTACAACTCAGATGTTGCGTTACTACATTTCAAATTTTCATTTCATTGTCCTTGTGCTATGTTGTCATTTACACAAATCAGTAGCACATTTAAATCATTTTGGAACACAGTATACATGTCACCAAGGCTTGAATAAAATCTTAAAGCACTGAAGCCATGAAATTTCACAAAAAGGGGAAGGTGTGAGTTAGCTGTCTTTGAAAAAATACACAAAACATTTCAACATGTCTAATGAAAAAAAAAATCCCCACTTTTATTTTTATAAACATTTCTTAAATTGTTTCCTCTGTGACATGATACAGAGAAGAATTATTCTTCCAATAGTGTGGTATCTGGAGATTTGAACAAAATGTGTTATGTGAGTTCAAATCTTCAAGTCATTTTTCCATATATGGGGAGACTGTACTAAGGCAGCTTCAAAAAATAATTTGCAAGAGGAGGGAGGTAATACAACTTTTTACATATTTGTTTTCATGACCACTACAGCTACAATTTTTCTTGAAATGCATCAGCTTTTTGCTTTGTTTTTATCATTAAAATCTGAAATTAATTCCTTTCAGACCAAGTTTGCTTTGTACATCAATAAACTATTCTGGACCTTTTAAAATACAAACAAGAATAAACTTATCCTCAGACTAACATGCAGAAAGATCATTAAACGTCTGTAGAGGAAGCACACTATCAATCACAGTCTGAAGGAGCCACTATGATTGGACAGAAGATCTAAAACCAGACATGGGTTATTATGGGGACTGACTTGTTAGGAGTTAACTATGCTGAGAAAGACCTAGGGATCCTCCACCAACATCAAACCGAACAAGAGTCAGCAGCACACTGCTGCACTAAAGGCAATCAACCGTCCTGGGCTGTAGTAACAAAAATGTAACTAGGAGGGTGAGGGAAGCGATTATTCCCCTGTTTGGCACTTATACTGGGTAACCTTTAAGTATAATGCTAATTACCTAGTACTGGCGTAGCATAGCGAGTCCAGGGGAACCACTAAGATGGTCAAGGACAAGCTACAAGGAGGGGCTGAGACTACTGCCAGTGTTCAGCGATGGCAGAAGAGGCGTTTGTGCTGCTTACAACTATCAGACGGGCAGGTGTGGAGAAGACACTCTGCTCGGACTTGCATCACAGAAGGACAAAAGGATTTTTTACCGTTAAGGAGAGCCAAATACCAGAATACTGCCCCTGAGAGTTTATGGGAGCTCCCTTCTTGGAAGGTAGTCAAAACTTCACAAGAAGGCAGCCAGAGTAAACTGCTGCACATGGACCTGAGCAGGAGGTTGGACTAGATGATCTCTCCCTCCTGTGAGCCCCAGTCATGATCCTATACTCATGAGTGACAGATTAAATACCCGAAGTCTTGAGGCATTAGTCTTTTTGCAGCAGCTATGAAAAGAGAGAGGTATTACTAAGCTAAAGACTCTAAAAAAGATGGTCTGTGGGCTAAAACATGTCCTCTTCATACATATACCCAAGTAAGTACCACTAATGATCAAAAATTGTGTAAAGAACTCCAAAAAGGTATCAGAAAATCACTCCTGAGACAGGTACATATTCTTTCTAGGACCAGGTTACAAGTTTTAATCATGGTTTTCCTCCGTAGCTAGACAAGATTTTTTGTGCTCCTCCAACAAAAAGTTTAACTAGATTTATATTAGATTGTATTGTTGCCAGGAAAATACTTAATATATTCATTTTCTACAGACTTTCCCAGGATGCTTCCTGCATGTCCCACAGGTTCTCTTCAACTTCACAAGTAGATCCTGAACTACTACCGTGCAAGTGCTTTATAGTTCAAAAATTATCTGAACACTCCTGAGGACCTTTCAAGCCAATGGGTTCCACAGATTACGGCAACTGATCAGTAATGCTTGGGATCCAAAATAGAACAGGGACTCCCTCTGTTTGCTTCTATTCTCACTACACAACATCACTGTTATATGCTACGTTTAACAGTTTCATTTAATCAAAAAATGTTAATCAAATTAACATACGTAATTCATAATGGCAGCTCCCTGATCTTTTATAAAGTTACCATAAAAGACACAGGTTGTGAAACAAGTAACTGAAAAACATGAATATCTAACTCAAAAAAACCCCATTAATATTTCTAGAAATGAAAATACTATTTTCCATGACAATTCAGTTTTAATGTTAGGCTTCTGCTCATTTGTACTCAGCTGTCATCAATGAAAGTAAAAATAGATCCAGAGTGTGAATTTAAGAACAAAAAAAGCTTCTGTTGACTTACTAACATTTTGGTGACAATAACCAACAGCTACACTTACCAAGCACAAACAAATAAATTTTAATATTAAAGAGAAGTATCAGAACAACCTAATAAAAACATTTTTCATAAAAAGAGTAACATTCCTAAATTTGTTTGATCAACAGAATACTGATCAGTACATATAGATACAGAATGCTGTATCTAATAATATTGAAACACATTCTCTCAAGCAGAGAGCCTACACCACACTGAACAATAATCTGGAGTCCAACCAACAGCTGGACACAGCTTCAGCAAAATACAGCATCTTGGAGCTGTAAACTCACGTGAGAACCACAGTGCTATGGCTTCTTTGTCTGTCAAGGTTTCGGTTTCATTATAAAGCTCAATTATTTTCTACTTATCTTCCATAGCTCTCTGTGTCCACTTCTGTTTAAGACTTTCCAGAGCAGCTTTAGGAGGAAACAACTCCCCATCAAGATATTTAACTAGTTCTCTTCCTTATTCTCTTCCCTATGCAGCGGGTTTATGCAGAATAATTATGTCAAGGTAAAGCGGATGATGGCATTTTGGGTTGCAGGACATGAACTCCAAAAGGACAGAGAGTAGTTTGTGAAATGCCTCTCTGACTTGAGGGCTTAAAGATATATTATTCTGATAAATTATTAAAAAAAATCTGAGCAACTGAATAGTTCATATTTCCCAAATTGCTAGCACACAATAAACGTACAGCTAATTCAGTCTTTATGATTCACATTACTCTCTGTATCAAAATAGGAGAGCGCTAAGATGATGAAGTAACTCATGTCGTAATTGTAAAATACAGATTTATCAGAGTCCTTCATTAGCACCGGTCACTGGAAAAGCACACTGAAATTCCACTCATAAAATTCAAATTCTACCTGCCTTATTAATAAAGAAAAGGAAAAAGACAATGACCAGAAGCAGAAACCTTGAAGAATCCTTACATTAAAGCAATATACAGAAAAATGAGAATATTATGTTAAGAAGACTTCAGTCTGCCAATTATTTACTTTAAGAATACTTAAAAAGTGCTGTGATTGTGATAGAGATCTCAATCAATCTATCACTAAAAATATATTCTTAGCACCTTCCCCACCCCCCGGTACAATCCATTAAATTTCCTTACCCCAGTCTGTTCCATCTCCTGAACTTCTTGATTCCCCATCACCTTCATCTGAGGTAACCAAAAAGTCAAACTCTTTCAAAGCTTCTTCTGTGTCTCTGTCTTCACTGCTGTCAGATAGCACTCTTTTTCTTACAATCTGAAAAGTCAGGAAGGAGAGGAAGAAAAGCTGAATTAAGTTACACATGCATCTTTATACTTAGCAGTAGTCTTCTATGCAAAATCCTAACAGGAAGGTGAAGAAGCAGAAAAGTATACATTAATAAGCAAATCTGAAATAAGCATACAGACTTTGCTCAAATTTCTAAGTCAAAATGAAATCTGTCTGTAGATCTTTCTTCCTGTGATCACCAACAATCACTTGATAATGAATCTACACTGACCTAGATTGCTATTTTTTTTTCAATATCAGAAAAGTACAAACTTTCTCTTAATACAGGTTAAAAAACCCACACAAAAGCAACAAAACCCCCCGAATGCTGTAGAAAGGACTTCAGCAAAACCAGACTCACTCTGCTTGTCTGAAAATAGCTTTTTTAACTCCCACCTCTGAAACCACTCTACATGTGGACCAAAAGACAAGTCTAGGAAAAAACCCCAAACATATCTGATGAGCTAATTCGCTTAGCTTTGGCAAAAATAATTCCATCCTGAACAATTCCTCAGATATTACTGTTATTTAAACATGTTTAAACTGCATTTCCCTTTCAAATTCAAAAGCAAATTTGGTTTAAAAAAAATCACCAAATTTTGGTAAAACATATGTTTTAAGGACCTCGTTGTATGCTTTCTGCAATAAATTTACTTTTCCCTCAATAATCAAACTTGATGCTTTGCAGTTATTTGACTAACAAGTTGGTTGATGCAATGATACATGAAATCTGAGGCATAAATTTTACTTCTACAGAGAAAGAAAAATTACATTCATCACAATATTTTGACTCGGAGCCTTGCTAAGGGACAGTTTGAAAAGACCTCAAGTAAGCCAACATCCCACAGTTCATGAGGATGAACGACTGTTTCTTCTAAATACAATGAGCGAATTTCAAAACTAAAAGCAATTCTAAATGTCAAGTTTCATTCCTTCAGCAGGTTTACTGAACATACTGTTCAGTAACATACAGATGATTTTACAAAAGTTTCAGACATTAGCTTACAGCCCATGAATGACAGGAACAAGTTTCCAAAGATCCTTTTTAAAAGCTCTTTTAAAACTGATGGGGTTTTAGGTGTTTATTCTTAGAACTGGTCATAGAAACAATCACATTATCATAACACTTATCTGCTTCAGTCCTCAGAAAACACAACTCATTAAATAAATACTAATTTTGAAAAGAAGATAAAATTGAGAACTGATTGTATAGATCTATTTTATGTGATCATATGGACAAATCATATAGCAAAGTATAGATCATGAGGGAGCTTCAGGTATTCGGCTGAATAATCAATCAAAAACGTCTATTAACCATAAGTTAAAGAGTTCCAGTTATACTTTCTCTTCCTTCCACAAGCTATTTAAAAAGAAATGTGCTATTTCAGTTCTGTACCCTAGAAGGATAAATTTCTAAATGTCCTTTTAAATATCAATAGATTTATAAAAATATTCAAGAAACAACACATTTTTGACATGCAACATGACATACAATACCTTAAAACTAAGCTGATACTGTAAAAAAAGGACATCTGCTATCTTAGAAATTGTGTATCCAATATGTATCAAAAATATTAGGCAGTATAGAACAGCAGAAAGACAATTTTTAAAAAAATTAATCTGTCACTGAAAACTTAAAGCAATGAAGATAGCAAAGCTTAACTTGTTGCACAAACCCAGAAATGCATATGTAATTCCTCTTATGCACACATGCTTGGACAGACCATCATAAAGATGCACTAATGATTTGCACGTGTACATACACAGTCATATACTTTGCATATAGGCATCTCATTAATCTCACTTTTTCTGTTCTTCGTAACTTTTTCAATTATTTTTTCCACTCACTGTTGCGGTATCAATGATTGTTTTCTCTCTTCCTTCAATATCTTCCTCATCTTCCTCATCACTAAAGTCTGCAGCTGCATTTTCAAGAAACTTGAAGGTCTCTAGCAGAGAGGCAGAGTCAGTCAATTCAGGTTTCCTAAACAACAACAACAACCACCACCATGAGTCAAAAGAAATCGTAACAGTCACTTTTGCAATTACCAGTCTGTTCTGTATTATCATGCCCAACAACACATGAGACTCAAATAAGCCTGCAGGTAAAAATGGAATATTACAGATAAAAACGTTTGTGGATTAAATAACTAAACACCCGTAAACTATCTTATTAGAACCAACTCCTCATTCAACTGCAATTACCAGGACAGATGCTTTAATTTTTTATTTCAAAAGCATTTTAAAGCAACATTCATCCGATACATCCCCAAAAGCAACAGCAATAATGATACACCATCACTTAAAGCCACAGCAACAAGGACATGAGTTACAGCTACTAAGTTGGCCTCCCACATGTACATCAGGGTGCAGAAAATCTTTGCTGCTGCGTTCTGATGCTCCTCACCTTGCTGGGAAGCATCAAACTCCAGATCTATTATTCATTAACATTTGAGACACGGTAAATTTGCCACTATAAAACCAGACAATGGGAAAATATAATTGATAACTAAATAACGTTTGCCTAGACATTAACATTAAACAAAGAAAGAGGTGAAGACTAGATAAAATTACAGCTGCACTGGCACAGATTCAGGCACTGCCTCAGAACAGGAAGCGTAAGGGCTGCTTTATTAACAACTGAAGAGGAAGAAGCCAAGAAGCAAGACTGTAACCACTATTAAAACTCTGATGAAAGTACAATTAAAGCAATCCTAAAATTAACAATAGACACCATGTTTTCTGTGCAGAAGATGCACTTCTCCATCAATCCCTCAAAGATCAAGTGCTGGGAAAAAATTACACCCTTTGAATTGTAATGATTACTTCCAGTAAAACCTTGTACATTCTTTGTATGACTTTACAGCAGTAAAGACAAGCTTTATTGTTTTCTTACCTTTAATCAGGAGTCTGTTTTTCATAGTTCATCACTAAATGCACGTCATCTTGATTTTCACAACCACTGAAACAATAGAAGTCTCTCCCTCTCCTTTCATAGTTGTAGCTCTAGATCATCTTGCATAGTCACCCTTAGTATGAGCAAGGGCCTCGCTAGTGCTACATTTTGCTTCTGCTATGACCCATTTCAAAAGGTTCAGTCAACTAACAAGCCTATATAGTTACACCTTTTAAACTCCCTGCAGTGTAAACACCTCCATCCATCACCCACTTACTCCAGTGTTTCCTCGTAACACTTTTCAAAGGTTTAATACAGGAAATATCCAAGGGCAAAAGCTCCAATATGTAATAAGGTGTGATAAGCAGCACCATTCCTTCTTTATGCAGTCTCTGCTCAAGCAGTTCTATGCTTACATGACAATAATTAGTAAGAGTGGCTTCTTCATAGCCCAGATGTCTGGATCTCATTAAGACAATTTGCTGTTCTACCTTTTTTTCATTTACTCATCTTTACAGCCCAAAAATACCAACAGAGATTTCACTTGCCATTAGAAATTCCACATACACAGCACCATAATATCCGTGATGTACAATATGTCTTCGTGGTCACTAGCTTTACTGAGAACACTCCTACCTTCCCATATCTTATCTTAGCTAGGAACAGGATCAAACACGTTTCCAGTCTGCCTTGCTTCCTACAGTATTTTGACCCTCTTGTGACTATGACAAACCTGAAAGCACTCTAGTATTTTTCTTTTTCCTTAAGTAATCACTACTTTTATGGCCTATAATGCCTCATGAATCTGTAGGAATAATGTACATTTTCACAGAATCCTATGGTACCATTATTTTGCCAATTCCAACACACAAATCTTAATAAGACAAAACTTGTAATGTGCTTCACTTGACTAACTTCTTGATTTTCAGCAAATTTTGTGTGTCCTGTTCGACTTCTAGTAGACTGAATCATCCAATCACAACTGTATTTCTAGTTTTTTCCTCTCTATTATGTTGTGTAAAAATCTGCCATGCAAAATCTTGGCTGCTAGTTGTTATTAGCCATTATCAGACAGGCTACAGTAAATGGCAACATATGAACTATGAACATATGAAAACAGAACATAAAATTTTTATCAATTTTGTTATTGATAAATTGTTATATGTTTATAATTGTTATATATTTATATTGATAAATATGTTATATGTTTATAATAACATAAATGAATTTGTTATTACGAGACAGATATCTTTCAACAGTACAAGTATTTGCAGTAATTCATACCTAGATTTGGTTCTGTATTAATTTGATCTTAAATCATGCGCTCTTACTCTGAAGTTCAAAGTGACTACTGAAAAAGGTGGTTATATCTTTTTTAACTGGTCTGAATTCAACTATCATATTAATTATTACATACTTTAGTGGGCAGGATATATACATAATTGTATATCTCTGTGTGCACAGGGAGGTAAAAGACATCTCATGCACTGGAAAACACAGTAGTTTACAACTTATTTCAAAACTCCTGCACTGTACAAAAACGTACAAAGTCAGCATTGCACCACAGAAGATTATTTGTGCTAAGGCACAACTTTCAAGAAAGAATTCATAAGAACCCAAAAAAAGAAAATAGAAGTGATAGAATATTTAAACTATTTAAAGGTTCTACATGGAAAAGAAGCTTCGCACTGACAAACTGGTTGATTTGCTATATTGTACCCCAAAACACTTCAGCAGTCAAATCAAAAGTAACTCAACAATTTAGCTATTTTTCATTTATATACATTTCATCCTTTATCAGCATATAAATATAATATATTTTAGATATTACTGTCAGCATGAATACTTAGGAATACTGTAAAATATACTTAAGAGAATGTCTCGCCTTTTATGTTATGTGCTTTGATGGCAATTTGAAGCTTGCTTGTTTCATTATTTTCCATCTGTTTAGTTCACAAAGCAACATAAAAAGGCAGAAATGGCAAAAGTAAATCCAGAGATAGGGTAGTACAATAAATTACTTTAAATTCCATTTTAGAATAACACACACATTTTCCAGGGCTTTTGTGGTCTAGAATACTTTTCATCAAATTAATGGGTGAGAACAACAGAATGGAGTGCCAAAGCAGGAGACTGATACATTAACTGTAGTATTACAGGCAAGACTATAGCAAGGTTCAGGACCTGTTGAAAATAAAAGGAGACCAAAAACCCAGAAAAGGTCTCAAAAAGGACAATTCCTCTTTAGTGAACTTTCCTAGATCAAAACATTTATAAGAGAGAACATAATTTTCAAAGAGTACAAGAACTGAGAAGTGTTCCCTTTTCCTTCTTCACCAGCCTGTAAAGTTTTCTGTAAAGAAAACTGCTGGGGAAAAAGAATCCAGTAACCCCAGACAGCAGGACCAGCTACAGGGGTATCAAAGCAGAGAGCATAGAGTAAACCAGATTTTGGCAGGACTTCCTCAACCCTGTACTCCTCAGCTGCTTGTTCTGAGTCTCTTTCCCACTGCTCTTTCCTCAATCATACTCTGCAACAGCACCCTTACATGGTTTTCTCCCCAGCACCTAACCTTGCCTTCTTTCCTTGAGGGTTTCATCCCAGTTGACCTACCACTTCCTAACCTCATTTAAATAATAATAATGATAATAACAACAACAACATTTAAGCAATATGACATCTTCTATCAGATACTGATGCTGTTAAACTCTGCCTTACATCCTCCTCTCCAGTAGCCTTATCCAATTAGACAGGAAAGTGTTGGGGGCAGAGAGACTACCTGCTGCTCGTGTCTGCAGATGAATAACTACAGCAGGACCAACTGCTAGTCACAAGTATAGCAAGTACAGCAGGCAGTGCCAGAAAGTAAAATATAGCTACGCTAACACTGCTGGGTCTTCCATCTTACTACTAACGGAGGAGTAGCATGAATATTACTCTTCACACACGGAATCTCTGATCCCCAAAGATAAGAAACTTTTTCCTGTTTAAAACACATAATTCTTGTTACAAATGGGCTGGTAATAAAGTACTTACCTCCCTTAAAGCAACATAAACCTGAAATTAGATAAATATTTTTCTCCTCTGAAGAAGTTGCCAGAATTTTCTGCAGCTGTGACTGCTCTGAAAATCTCATCCTAACTTGTATTTACTTCAGATTTGTCTTAACTCCTTGGCCCCTGTAAGACTAAAAATAATATCATCTTCCCATGAAACTTAAGAAATATGATTTGTGGATATTCCACATGTACTATTTAAAACAAGCATGGCTCTCACTGGGCCTCAGGGAGCCACACAGCCCACTCTTCATTTTCTGCCCTACAGTGACACAGATCAAGACAAGTATTTTGTGTAAAAATTCAGTTGGCCCAGACATTGCAATATGAGCGGCTTTACAAAATGTATAGTGTTCAATTAGCTCTCAACATTAAATATTCAGGATCTTAACATAAATCCAGCTTCTTACTGACTGAAAAGGAGAAACCATAACCTACAGGAAAGGTGAAGTTTTTATGTGGAAACTAAACCAGCACATTGATGGTACCTCTCCTGCTCCAAACATGATTCAGGCATTTCAGATTGCAAAGTCAAGTTTAACTCAGACCAAAGCCACATTACAGACATGTATTTTCTTTGTAACCAACACATTCAGTATTTTTATCATTACCTTTTCCTCTGTTGTTAATGACTCTTGGGTGACTGTGGTCAGGTCCAGGGAGACCTTCATAAACTTCTCCCATGAACTACCCAACCACAAGGGCATTAACTGCCTCGGTCCTACTCGCTCCCCCAAAGGAAGAAGTAGAGGGTTTTTTTGTTTGTTTTATCCAAGACATACACAAGTTATCTTAAATAAAACCAGATTTTATTGATAAATTCAGAAGTAGGAAGAAATACCACAGTAAAATTAAATAAACACAAGTTCAGCTCAGGCTGAGAAACGTTTCTGGGGGCCTGTACAGGAAAAAAAGCCTGTTGTGACCCAGCATTCAAAGAGCCATTCTAGCGTACTCTTTCTTGAGCCATTTTCTTTGGCTCAGTTTCCTCCTGCTACCAAAACATGCTACTGCAAGGTCATAAGTTTTATTAATTCCCCATAGAATTTAGTTTTGTGTTTTAACACAGTCTTTTCAATGCGGCTAGTTGAGTTCTTTCGAACTGGACGTAGTAAATAAACGCATGCAGATTCAAATGTATTCTTTTCTGAGGACTGTCTTTCAGAACAGTTTGCTAAATCTTCAATACTGTGCAAAATCTGTCACAATGCAGCACAGAAAATATCAGACTAATAATGTATAAAACTATGGAACACATAAAATAATCAAAATTTACACACAAGGAACACAAGGCAGGCTAGACTGTCATAACCTTTGAAACCCCTTATGAATTCACACCACACAATGCAAGAACCAGTGCAATACATATTACAACTGGTAAGCAACACTTACAAAATGGTTTGGATGTAAATTGGAATCGCGGAGGAATGCCATTTAAAAAGGAAAGGCCAATTCTCTTACCAAATCTAATCAGATAACTATGTGAAATAAACAAGCTTTTTAAAGAATAGAAATAAAAAATAAATTCAACGTTTGAAGAATCAAAGTAACCTATAAGTTATTTCCCCAGTCACCGCCCCTCTCTTTGCTTCTCCCTTTCCCACCGCACAACTTCTCTGTTTCTTACTCCCCATTCCTTCTGTATCATGAGTCTTACGTGAAATTTCCAAGAAGCATCCCTCAAACCCTTAAGCCATAGATCTGTGCCAATGAAATGAAAACAGTTAACAGTGGTCCATTGGTAATACTTTCTTCACACAAAACCCCAATTAATCTTCCCCCGCTACTGCTGCTTTAATGCATCTGTTAAAAGTGTCCAGGTCTGGCCTAAATCAGTTACCTTTGAAATGCCTGTTAGGTCACTGCAAGATGGAGGCAGGAACAAACAGGTAAAAGGTGAAAAAAATCAGTAAAGGGAATAAGGCAATTAGATCTTGGATTTTTTTCTTTTTGCAATTCAGTATTTTAGTCTCACATACTATTTTGGACATCTTTTTCATGGCAAATGTTACCTCAGGTTTTTAAATTTAGAGATATTTTCCCAAATAAACCATTTTATAAGCTAGTCAACACACAACATTTGTCAGCCAGTATGCAGCATTTTCATTACACGGGTCAGTGTTAATAGGATTTAGAGATGCAGAAGTTATTATTCAAAGCCTTCTGGTACAGAAAGACATTCATTCGCTGAAATGTCAGCTGGAATGGTTTGTTGTACATCAAAAAGATAAGGTCTTCAAAATGTTTAATTTTAATCTTTAAAAACATCTTTGGATTTGCTCTCAAATGTTGAGGTTTGATGCCTTTTTGCTCATGTAAAGTATAAGCAGTGGAAGCCACATGCAGGTCAACAGAAAAAAAACCCTGGGCAGTAGATCAGTTTCAGAGAGAGACTGATATATCATTCAGGATAATTTTTTCTTTTAAAAGTTTCTATTCTCTATTTAAACATAGTTCTAATAACCAAACCCTTAGCAAGAACTTAGATAATTTATCTATATTGGTTTTTACATATACACACATCCCTATATATATGTGTGTGTATATACCTGGTATACCCTCATTCCTTTCCAGTTCTATTCCTTTATTATATTTGCTTCCACTCACATCAAATAGCAGTCAAATACACACCCTGAAGAAGGTAAACTAATTGGACTGTTTAGGTTTCAGTCAGCAAGATAAAGCTATTAAAAATGAGGTAATAAGTGAACCCCAGATACTTAAATTCTTTCACATTTTCAAGGCTACAAGTGACATTTGCAGGCAAGCTTTCATTTTTGTTTCAATTTTCTGGGGGAAAGGACCCATTTCTTTCACTCCAGGTGTTAAGAATTCCAATCATTATTATGAAGTTATTATTTTAGTATCTATTTTTGAGTCCAATCATGCCAAGTGGTACTTATCTTTTGTAATGCAAGTGAGCTGATTGAAGAAACTGAAAACAGATTCTCTTAAATTCCATGACATAAGTGGAAACAGGACTATATTTATCTCAGATTGTCATATTAACATTTCGTTTATGGAATCAGAATCTTGCAGGGTGCATTCAAAATCCACATGATGTCTTGAGTGCTAAAGTTTTCAAAAGGATCTGTACGTCAGCAAATAAATAGGCAATGTAAGAATACAAAGTTTGGCCACAGATGTACCAGCTAGTAACACATATCAGCTGAGGCTACTTCACCTAACAGAGTATGAAGAGAAACCAATTTTGCTTTAAGACTTTCAGACAACAGTAGCTTGTTCATCACTGTATCAAAAGAAGAAAAAAAACCCAAAGGGGGGGGGGGGGGGGGGGGGGGGCTTCTCTGACATCACTGCAGGCCTTTAAGATAAACAAAATTAAGCTGAAAGGTATGAGAGACCAGATGACAATCTTCTAAAACGACTGGAGCTTAGCAAGTTACGTATTGTCTCCTGCAAATAAATATTATTGTCTTGAGTATTTGCACTACACTAACTACTGTATGCTTCTACATACTAAAGCAAACAGCAGCAACTTTATAATAATCAACCCAAACATTCTCACCAGCCTTTCCTATAAAAAGGTTCAACTTGCTGTTGGTACCACAGCACTGAGTGTCCAAACCCCAGCTGTTGAAGTAGGTGTAACTGGTATAACAGACAGCAAGTTATAACTGGTGTAACAGACAACTCATAAAAATCTGTAGAAGATGTAGTGAGCACTCAGCAGAAGAGAAACATCCTCTCTACCCACCACAAAGTACACACTTCACACATCCCTGGGGTCAGAGGAAAAATGCCAGGACTTACCCTTAAAACAATCAAAGGCACTTCCAAAAAATAAAAATGAAATAAAATTTTAAAAGAGAGAGTAGAGAAGTGTGGGCATCTGCTGTTGTCAGTACAGTCACAGGTAGATCTGAGAGATTGCCGAGTAGCAGCAACAAGCACTATACACAGATCAATGGGCTTACACAGAACCTGTGCTAAAATCAAACCATGCTGAGAAGTACAGCAGCTTTTCCATTCTTTTACTGGAATTCTCCCAGTACCAATTTGTTTTGTTCTCTACCACTTTCATTTCACTGAGAAAGTATTGGTTGGTTACCAATGACAGTCAAAACAACGGAAGTTTTGTTTCCTGTTTCTGTTTCCCCCTTCTCTCCTCCCGGAGGGGTAACCATATGGCAGCATAAAAGCATCAAATACTAGGTTTTTTCATTTTCTTTGGGACTTATCACATGAGTGTCCAGTTGTACAGCAGGCCATTCAGCCAATCTGTTCTTTCTGCAATTTACATCGCTATATTGAGAAATCTTTAAGGAATTGTAAAGCTAATGTGCCTTCTATTTTCCTGTTCCTGAAATGCATCATTGTATCCATTTTCCTTCTGTTTTTCACTGTGCTGTTTTCCCCTCTATTGCATATTATCTTCATCACATTCACTCACATTCTTTCCAAACTGCTAATGATTTGTCTTCATTGTTTCTCTCACAAGCTTTCTCTTTATTCAGTTCCCATACTCCACTTCTCACATTCTTCCTTCCATGTAAACATTTTTCTAAGTGTCAGACTTAAAATCCAGTCTCAGCTGGGTCCACAATATTATGCAGTTCTTCCAAGATCAAACAAATCAAATGTTCCATGAGTTGTGTTTTCTCTCTAGCAGAGGTATTCCTTGTTAGACTAGATTAATTTCCATGCATTACATTTTGTCCAGCACTCTGCTCTTCAAATGTAACTAAAACATCTTCAGGCTGACCACTAGCCTCAGCCTTGCTAGAAGACATTTGACATCAATGTTCATTAAATGTTTTGAACCACAAAATTTGCTGAACTGTGCTGGCTCGAGCAGTTCACAGGCTTCTGCAGTGACAGCAAAGCCTTCTCTTTCAAGGAGTTTTACTGTACATGTATAGCCACAGAGCACCTTCCCATCTGCATTTTAATTTGCAACTGTCCCAATTTCTGGTGGTCCTGGCACCCATGCACATAAGTCCTTAAACTTCCTGGTACTGTGCTACAGTTTTGGTCAGTTTCTTGTTCTTCCAGTCTCTCACCATAACTTTCCTCCTCTACCACTACCAAACTGCGGGCACTTGTTCATTGCACGCCTTCCAACCATACAAGCTTTCTGTGGCCCCAGTCCTCGTCTCACTTTACATGCATGCTAGAAATAACAAGAGGCTGCTAAAAGAACTGCCAGTCCTTTTGCCCTCCCAGTAAGCAGCCTAGCACAGGCAAGGTTACTTCGAAGAGTGCCCCTACCTTGACTGTGAGCCAGAATCTAGCTGAGCCACCTAAATTTTTCCCAGTTCTGCCAACCGGTTAGAAAAAAGTTGAATTAAGTTTTCAAACACTAAGTAAGAATTCCAGTTGGGATCAGCAGCAAGATCCACGTGCCTTAAATCTTAGTCACCTATTCGAAGCCAATACTCTTCAAAAAGAAGCTGTTCTATACATGTTTAAGTAATGCTGACAATAGATGAGGCAGTTAACAGGTAAGTATGAGCTATTCAAGAATAACATTTCATCTCATTTCTGATTTTGCATTTGCCATAAAGCAGCACTTCAAAATCGCAGAGGCAAGCAACGATGGAGCTGGGAGCAGGTGAACAGTGCCACATGCCATAGAAACAGTGAGGTTGTCCTGGTTTCTACTGGGATACAGTTAATTTTCTTCTCAATAGCTGGTACAATGCTGTGGTTTGAATTTAGTATGAGAATAATGTTCATAACACATTGATGTTTTTAGTTATTGATAAGTAATGTTTATACTAAGTCATGGACTCTTCAGTTTCATGGGCCCTGCCAGCAAGAAGGCTGGAGGGGCATGGGAAATTGGGAGGGGACACAGCGAGGACAGCTGACCTGAACTAGCCAAAGGGATACTCCATAACACAGATCATCATGCTCAGTATATAAAGCTGGGGGAATAAGGAGGAAGAGGGGAGACATTCGGAATCAACGGCGTTTGCCTTCCCAAGTAACCATTACACGGGATGGAGCTTTGCTTTCCTGGAGATGGCCAAACACTTGCCTGCTGATGGGAAGGGGTAAACCAGCTCCTTGTTTTGCTTTGCTTGCGTGTGCAGCTTTTGCTTTACCTATTGAACTGTCTTTACCTCAAGCCATGAATTTTCTCACTTTTATTCTTCCAGTTCTCTCCCCCATACCACCAGGGGGGAATAAGCAAGTGGCTGCATGGTGCTTATTAGTTGCTGGCCGGAGTTAAACCATGATAGAGGTGTTAACTTTTTACAGTATCTAATAGCACAAGATGATAGAGCTGTTAAATAATAGGCAGTCTCTGCCAGGAAGAAAGCCACAAAATGCTTCCTGCACAGGAAATTGAAAAGGATGGTCTGAAAGCATACTTGAAACACCCAGAAGAATCACAACATTGAAAGCTAGTCCTGTACTGATTGACCAAAGAATTTGAGTCAAATCCCAATCTTTCCCTCTCAGTGAGGGAGAACTCAGCAGACATACACAAACTCAGAATCACCTGTGAAGACTAATGTGATTATGTTGAATAAGATCTGCAGAAAATTCTTCCACTGTAAAACCCTGGAGTCACTTCTTGCACATCATGTTTCAGAATGCTCCCCCTAAGCTTTCTAATACAGTCTGCCATCTTACGCATCACAAGTGAGATGAAAACAGTTTCTCAAAGGATGCAGCCTGACCAGCCTTGCAGCTGGCAAGCTTGCAGAGCCACAATGGAAGGGAGCTCATTTTTCTCCATCAGTAAGTATGCTCAGCGACAGGGTAGACTACAAAGTGTTAAACCTAATATCAGATCTACCTAGAAAGCAAGAAGGCAGGAAATAAATGCAAGTGTATCCAAAACTGCTATATCAAAACCACTGGGCAACCACTTTGTCCATCAAATAACTACCTTATAAATATATCCATCTGTTTCAAAACCAAAGTAAAAATATTTCAATAAATTTTGAAGTGTAAGAGGAGCTTTATTTACCCACTTCCCTTGAAAAGAAGTGACCCCTTCACCAGCAATTGAACTAAAATTGTTATTGTAATCTATCAAGCATTCCTTGTTCTTCAATAACAAAGCTGCTGTACATAAACGACACAGCTTGCCTACTACATAGCAGCACAATATATATTAGTAGCTTGTGGGTTTTCTTATACATGCAAATTTTCCATCTCACTGGAAAATTTCATTTTCATCTGAATTTAATTACATAATAATGAACTTCTGCCCTTACATAACTTGTTGGCCTGAAGTTGCTGCAGCTATCTGCCAAGTATAATGAAATTTTACAAATGCTTTTTAAGAGAGAATGTGTCATATAACAGTATTAGACCTTAGGAGAAAAAAAAAAAAAAGTTGATTTTTGCCACATCAGCTTAGAAAAGGAAAAGAGATGGAGAATCTTTGAGGAATGCTGTGCTTGCTGATGCACCAGAAACTACTGGGAACACTACCTCATGTACTGTTCAAAAACTTTTGCATCACTTTCATAATTTTTCAAGTTCTGTAACTAAAATATCTTAAACAAGAACAGATTGTAGTCCTGAAGCCTCTACACTTAAGTTTCATATGTAACATTTTTTTTATTTATTTATTAAACACTGCATGGAAAAGAGAAGAAAACAGAAAAAAGCCTCTTACATTTTCAATGTTACTTAAAAGCAAAAGTAAGCACAAGCTTTTAGTCTCCATGGCTGACTTTTCATAATATTAGAAAAATTGAAAAAGAGAAACTAATACCTTGCTTTTCAGTCACATTTACACACGTATATCCACTAGTGGAAAATCAAAAACTTACAGGAATCAGATGTTAACAAGTGACTTTGTTTTTCAGATCCAGTCAAAAAATCCTATACTGCATACAGATAATCATGTCACAGTCAGCACAGACGAGAAGAGCAAAGCCTGTAATCGATACAGTAGTTTCCAACAATACAAATAAACTGCTAACTTGAAACAATGCTGACCTCTAACCACTTAGCAATCATATCTCAAAGAGGCTTAATTTGACTTTTTGCTGCATCCAACTGAAAAAAAACTCATGGTGCTTTTAAACTTTGATTCTTACCAGTTACTTCCATGCTTATTGCTTAATGTAATAAAATTAGTTAGAATTGCTCTAATATCCAACTAGGGAAAAAATCCTGAAATTTTCTCAGTAAACAAAAATTTGTTCTACAACATTAAGTGCACTTATGCAGAAAGATAACAATGTTGTCTTGATGCTTACCCAATCATTGCGTTTTCTTTAATCTGGCCTTCTGTGCCATTTACCATTGGCTCTTGATTTCTGTTTTCCTTCTCTGAAGCATCACTCGAGAGGCCCAATAAAGCTCGTACTCGTTTTGACTTCACATCCAGTATCGTGTCAGTGTAGCCCACTTCTTGCAGATACCTGTAGGAACAGAACTCATGCTAATCTTCAATGCACATCTCACTTCATCAGAACAGTAAATGAAAACTGTTCCCTAAACTCATCTTCAACCCCTTAGCTTAGCAAAGTATAGTGTTGTCCTAATGAAACATGCTTATAAATCATCCTGTACCAGCTGCAGAGGAATCGCCTCTTGCAGTACCAGCCTCTACAGTCACTGGGGAGGAAAAAAAAAAAAAAAAAAAAAAAAAAATCAAAGAGCCTAGCAGTCAGAGGTTATACAATACGTTATTCATTCATTTACTAAAATGGATGGAAAAGCATTTTCAATTAAAATATTTATAACTGGCTTATAAAAGTCACCATAGTTGCATGTACCACATGGTCATTTTATTCTTCAACACATGGAAACTACACATGAAACCTTACAAGAAGTATCAGATATGTTCCTTATGCAAGCATTATCAGAAGCATAGAAAACAGAGAGTATTAAAACAACTTCTGTAGCTGTAGCTACTAGTAAGACTTGTTATAACGCATTAGGTTTGACAAAATCTTTGTCTTGCCTTTTCCTTATTCTGCAATGGACCTTCGAAATATTGATTTGTCTTGCATATAAGGGCTGGGCAGCAAGAATCCAGGACTAGCTTCTATGAAAATCTCAAGGTCTACACTTGGCTCTTTCATCAACATGCCATATTGCCTTTGGGAGAAACACGGGAAAATAATGAAGGGGGGGTGGGGGTAGAAGTAAAAATTGGTCTCTGCCCTCTCCTTTAGAATATGGAGTTAATACCACTCTCTTCTCTGGAGCACCGGCCTGATTAAATGGTCAATATTGTAGAGGACTCTGAAGAAGGGAAATGCTACTTTACAGTAACAACTGTTACAAATTAAAGGACATGCAGTAGGAGAGAAATACTGGTTGTTGACTACACAAAAATTAAACAAGTCACCTAGGCAAAACAGAGTCCGTCAGTAATACGCACTCTGTATTCAGTACTGTGACATTTGCTTATGAGCTGCGCTGAAAAGGAATTACTCGTCTTCATAATCATTGTTCCAAATCAAGACCGCTTATTTACACTTATTCAATATACATGTGAAGATTTGAGCTCTTGTAAAAGAAAAGCATGTACCATCCAACAGACATATTTAATTTTTGTGTACTTCCTTGTAAAAAGGTCCTTTAATGTAAGCTCCAGACTGTTTTTACTGTCTCCTCTCATTTAAGCCTCTGTAACACACCAAAAAAACATTAGAAAGCAAGAGTTTTGCTAGCTGATTAGAAGATCTTAGAATCTAACTACCAGCACATGGGACAAAGCAAACACATGAAAAAACTGACAGCAACACTCTGATAAGAGGTCTTCAAGCAACTTCTTCAATTCAAATCCAGGGTTGTTACCAAGGCAAAAAAAAACCCCCTACATAAAACTGTGACCAAGTATTTTGAAAATTAATTCATTATGACCATAACTCAAAAACTAGTTTAGATTAACAGCTATTTGCTTCATTGAGATGAACTGAGAATTAAAATCTAGTCTTCTGGATATTAAGTCTTTTCTGCACCACAAGCAGGCTAAAATAAAATATACCCTGCTCCAACACCAGTTATTTTTATTTTACATAGCTCTTAACAGAATTACTTGTGTGTGTTGGCTTTTAATTGCAAAAAGAATTGCAAGGTGTCACGACCTACTGTTCTCCCAAGCAGATTGTTTTACTACACTCAGTGAAAGAAAAGCAAAGGAGATTAGGTGTTTGTGATTTGACAAAGCTTCTCATCTGAAGTTCTGAAGTATTAAAATTTTTCAAAAACCTATCCAAAAGTAGGGCAGAAGTTGAATAAACTTCATCACACATACTAACTTTTCTTGAAAGAGAAATCTAACAAAAACAACAACAAAAATCAAATACCACCATCATCACATTTCATTACTAGATTCCTTCCCTTGCATTTGTTATTCGGGTTCTTTTTTCAACACTTACTGTCTTAGCAGCTGTCGTCCTTGTTTCCATATTAGCTGACTGTTTTGTTCTGGCTGAATCTCTGTCTCATTCCCTTCATCTGGAAAAGATTATTTAATTACAAACGTTTTTTCTTTACCCTGCTTTTTAAAAAGATGCCCATCCACTTGAAAAGGCAAATGTAATTTGTCTTAAAATGAATAGGAAGAGTTTAATAACAGAATAAAAGATTCAAAGTGCCAATAAACAATCAAGAGAGAAAAAAATGCACATAACATGTAACTGTAGTACTACATACACATAAAGATTGTCACGTACATTCTACTGTACAAGAGCAAGTTCCACTGATCATCAGTGTCTTCCCTTCTGTCTCATATCCAAAAGCCCCATCTTACTGCTTTTTCTTTCAGGCCACATAATCACACAGACAATTTGGAGTTCCATTTTTGCATTAACCTTCCAATATATCTGCTGCTCACAATTTAAGTTTGAATACAAACAACTTTATCTGCTAACAATATCAAATGCAACTGCAGCATGTTATCTATTTACAACTTACTGTCCAAGCAACTTCCTTAATATTTGACTATTCAACATAAAACCAAGACCTACTCACATCAAATTTAAATTCATCCATATTTGTATTAGTTTTGTGGAAGGGAAAAAAATACAACAAGGGTTATTTGTTTATTTTTTAACCTGAAAAGCTGTTGAAAAATTTTCACTACATTTTCCAGAACCATAAATTTGTACCCAAAGAGCATTAGTCCAAGAAAATCCACAAAAACAACAAAAAAAAAAAAGTGGCTGTTCTGGTGAGAAACCTATCTGAATTCTGGCAACAACAGCTATAAATTTATTCCATATATAGCTTCATACTACATTATGGTGGGGTTTTCTTTCCTGTCCTCCAGGAGATACATAATTATATGCCTCACAAGATAAAAGATCTTGGTTTATTATCTATGAAAGCCTCTACAAAACTTGAAACTCTTGCGGTTCAAACACTGAAGAATGAACAACCTTCTTGCGTAAATAAAAATTAAGAACCAGAAAAACCTGTGGTATAATCCTCTGAGTAACTTGATAGGTGATGTGGGAAAGCTGCTGTCCTTACCGGGAAGTCATTTACCTTTAAAGAACTGAAATGAGACCACACACAAAAAAACTGTCACCCACCCAAAGAAGCTATAAAAGACGATTCAGAATTCACATGCAAGGAGAGCCATATGAATTGTCTGCGTCTCGAATTCACAAATCCATTCAACAGCAACCACAGGAAATAATCAATTGCATAATGATTTTCTGACAACAACTGAACACAGCTGGACCCAACGCACAGCTACCAAAGCTCAGTCTATAAGAATTAAAACATGACTGAGGGCAAACCCGCGTGAAAATTCCCTTCTTCCAAAGGCACTATTAAGTACATCTACAGGCAAGAATTCTCTTTTGCTTAGCACCCTCAAAACTGATGACCACTAGTGGTAACAGTGGTTTACAGATGAGAATGAAGGGACTCACATTATAAGCAAATAATAGCAGAATATACCACAAGCAATTTTTTTTAAATTTTTTTTTTTTTAAAAGCATCCCTTTATCAGGAGATTGAACGCTACTGATTCTCCAAGAGATCATAAAGAAAACCATCAACAGCGACCCATTTGGAAGAACTAGAAACACTTCCACATTTTTTCCTGAGGGGCCAGCAAAAACGAGGGCTGGGGTCAGGGGCACACAGAAGACAGGGACATCTAAGTATCTATCAAAGGCAACTCCAAAGGAGCATGATAACAAAGTTTCTATTGTAAGTGTGTATCTTTAATCAGTCCAGATTTGATATAGAACAAAAGTGCACGTTCCTGACAGCTACACACATAGAATGCAACGGGCTAAATCAGGATAGTGGAACTGTAAAAAAAGATAATTCCACTAATGTTCACTTTGCAGAAGTAATGCACTGGCTGTGGCTCTGCTGGGCAAGCCAGGCCTTGCTCTACATTCCCTAGCCGGAAACTGGAGCAACATGCTGTAGCTGCATCCTGAGAAATCACAAAAACCAAGGATGTCTATGATCTTGGTATGATCACAACAAAGTTTACTAGTGTTCCAGATACAGACTGGGGTCTTCCAGTTAGTAACACCAAATTAAACTATTGCTTCAGTTAAGGAAATAACTTTGATAATAATGTGAAATAATATTTCACAAAAATTCATTATATCTTGCACAAGAAAAGCCTGGTGCAAAGTTTAATCAGTTTGTACAGGGTTGGATTTTTTGTTCCTTTGGGGTTTTTTAATGACCTTCTGAATTCAAGAAGATAAGAATTAGCTATGACAGTAACCCAGACCATCCTTTCCACAAACCAAGCGTCAGAGCTGAGGTCTGCAGATCTTCTATAGTTTTCCTTTATATAGAGGCGGTTCTAGTTTCATCGCTGTAGTAGGAGCATCAGGGGACAGAGATACAAAAATCATCACCTCCTGCTTCTCCCTTCAAGGTCTTGACCTATAACCAGATCTCTGTACAGACACACACACTTGTGTTTTTTCTTTTTAGGAAAGGATAGGGAGAGAGAGAGGGGGATGAAAGGAAGTGATTTACATTCTTAATTCCTCAAGTTTAGTGTTTAAAACTGTTTGTGTGAAGTAGAAGATGCAACCTCTAGAAAAAAAAAAAATCAACTTTCCAGAGACCAAGGTGAGAAACTGTCCTCTCGCAGCACAGTGCTGAAGTTAGTTGTATGCACTTCCAATGACCATGGGAATTTTGTAACTAGATTTCCCACTCTCAAACTCTCAGTTATGTCTAATATGCACTTTTCATTATTTTTCTCCCAGAATAGCATCAAGGTGATTGAACAAAAAATTATTTATTATAAACTTAATATCTTTTGTACATTAACTTTTTATTTAGAAGATTTATTCAAAGATAAAATGATTCCGTAATTATAAATCTAGTATCTCTTGTGTTCCAAAACATCCATGCACATTACTAAGGTAGAGAAAACTTATTCTCTCCAGGAGAAGTTTGTTGGTTTGGTTTTTTTTAAAATCTAAACTAATTTCAGAGCATTAGCATGTATTTTTGATTTTACGAGAGTAAAACACAGTCTTTATTAGTTATCTCTATTCCCACTCTTCCTTTAAGTGGCTTATTTTATCCACACTATCATGCCAGCATTTGCACAAACCACAGTTCAGCTTTTATGCCAGTAATGAACTGATTATTAATAAATTCTTACCGGAATCATAGTTTGGTGGCTTCATATCTCCCTGATTCAGTTCTGTGCCATATTTTAATTTGTGATATTTAGCTCTGAAAGTAAAAAAAAAAACAGAAAACACACACAAAACGATTAGCACACTAGCACATTTAAAGGGTATCTCTAAGCATATAAATGTCACCTGTCCACTTGAAAAGCCACTCCTTTCTACTAGACTAGGAACAAAACAAAAAAAGTAATTTCAGGACTTCATATATGTAGTTTTGCTTAATTGTTTTTTCCAAGGTTGACATGTAATTGCAAAGTGAATACTGATGAAAAACAGGGATCAGCAGACTGCAGATTTTGTAAAATATTCTTGCTACAGAAAAGGTTCCTTCCCTGTGGACATGGGCTACTCTCTGCTTCCCCCCTCCATCCCACTTTTTGTTTTTCCTTTTAGCCATCACTACAAAACATTCTTATTATCCATCTCAGTTCAGTGCCCTCTACCTTGTATTTCATATTGTCAGCTCAATTAAGTAAACCTTAGTTTTATTCTTCAAAATGCTGTGCTTTCCAACAGCATCAGGCCCTTGGAAATAACTACTCTAAATGAGAATTAGCACTGACAGCAGCCCATCTATACCAGTTTTTCTTAAAGCTGCTAGATCTGCCACTTGACCAAGTCCAAAAATGGAGACCTCCCTTCAAAAAATGCTTTGCCTACCGAAGGCCCACTATAATAAACCCCACCAAGCACGATATATGATGACAATAAGAATAGCTAGAAGAAAAAGGGAAATGCTTTTTAATTTGAAAAGCTTCATCCTACACAATCAGTGTCTATAGACTTTTAAACAGACAAAATAATGTCACAGTAGTACAGCATTAAAATGCACCTATAAGTTTTTAAAGATCCATTAGAGTAGCCTTGTAATACAGTAAGAGAGAAAACGAGGCAAGGAAAGCATTAGCCAGTTTTTCAATCTGTTCCCCCCTTCTCTCACGCTCACTGTAACTTTTGTCTCTACAGTTGTTTTCTGCCAAACATGAAAATTTAGATGAGTCAAAAAAAACTGATTCCCCATAAAGTTTTGTAGACAAACATAACTGGGTGGAAAAGCAGCACTTATACTAACTAGTTCCTACCCTGAATGAAAGGCAGGGAAGAAATCAGGCAATGATGGCCTTGCAGCCTGGCAGTAGCAAGATGACCAAATAGCACACAACACACACGCAGCTCCAACTCAAACGTACAGAGCTAGGTGTAAAGTGGCAAGATACAGGCTACAAAAGACAGAAAGAAAAAAGGAAAAAACGTCCCAGCCCTCATATACCAACATTAGCTTCATTAGCTCCACTACTCGCAAGGGAACCCTCACTTAAAATTTGGTTTTAAAAACGTGAATGGGTGTAACACTTCATGTATGAGGCAAGTCTCACTAAGCTTGGATGACTGTATCAAGAATGACTGTAGATAATGCTTCCAGGTTACCTGCACCTCTCGATTGCTTCTCAGACATCGTCACCACATTACTGTTTTCTTTTACTCCTAACAAAATGGTGCTAAGGGAAGTATTGCTTCGTAGTTCTTAGGCTTCAGTATCAACAGTACTAGTTTCCTACTAATCCACCTGCATTTTAATTATAATAAACATTTAATTCTGGATGAGAAGGATAAGAGCACCGTGAAGAAATGCCCCTTAGGTGTAGCAACAAAGAGAGATGAAGGAACTGACTTCCACCTCAAAAGCTACAGCAGTAAGCTCTAACTCAGATGAGCAGCAAGCAGCAAGGAAAGGAGAAAGGATGCACTGGAAATGTATTAACAGCCATAAGTGAAGGATAAACATTTTGGTTGATACACAAAAGAATTACTACGAATAGAATGAAATTGAAGCTGCACACTCAATCAAAACATTTATCTTTCCTTTCTCGGTTATCTGTTTCCTACACCTCACTGGCAGAGAGATGCTACCTTGGTAAAACAACTGAATTTCATTATTATTAAATACCGATGCTAAGTAATACTTTTCCCCCTACCATCACTACTAAAAATGACTAATCAAAAACTAAGAAATACTCTATTTCGTTACTAACCTACCTCACCAACTTTAAACACTACACTGTCAAAAATTTCCAAGTCTTATGCAGTCATCAATTCAAGTGATCCTAATGTTTAATCCATTTTGATTTGACTTCATAAGTGAGCAAATACTAATACTCTAATTTGGATTAGTGACCTATACTGTGCTCTACTCAATTCGAGCAAATAATTTCAGTTAGTTTTGTGGGATGGCAAAACTAACTGAGGCATTTGCTTTTAGCTCATGGATCTTATATAAAAGTTTCATTATGCTCTATGCTTTCACAAATTTTCTTATCAAAGTTTTGTCAGTAATTTCACCCCAAGAACCAAAGTAAACTGTTCGCTAGGTTAACTGAAAGGATCATTCCATGTATCCTTCCTGTACCTCGGATCTCTCTCCTGTTCTCCAAAATCAATTTTTCAAAAATTCTGCCTCCATTTTTTTTTAAATTCAGTATATTTATTTCAACCTGTTATATCTGTGTATGCTCATTTTTAAAAACTCTTTCCTTCTTAAATCAACAGTAATATTCTTTTCTTCTTATTCAAGATTTTCCCCCTCCTTAAGGGCATTATAAAATCAGTTCAGCAAAGCAAGATTATTCATTCTATCCACACTCTAAACTATTAGTAGTAGGTATTTTTAACTGGTTCCTCCTCATAACACAACCGTTTTTAAAGCCTTTGTTATTCTTCTTTATTTCAAGAGGATAACCTAGATTACATGGTCTTGTACACCACTGGCCCTTAAATTTGTTTTCAGGCCAAGCTGGACTAGGTTTCCATCTTTCAGAAGATTTAACTTTGTATATCACAAGCAGAGACCAGTAAAAATACAGATACATCAGAAGAATCATGTCCTAACAAAAGACAGGTAATTGAAGAGCTGACAATCCCAAAAAGCAATCCTTATTTTGAATATTGCTGGCAAAGTTAAAAACAAAAAGACATAGACCTTTACCTGCATAAAATGGCAAAACACCTAATGCCAAACTCAAACCGGAATTAATTACAATCAAATAGTATAACTTCAGGTATCTGAGCAAGGCACCAGTTAGATGTGAAACAGGAACATGAATATCACGTCAGAGTACTTGAACCAGTGAACTCACTTTCAGCTATGGTCAGCTTCTAAAGTTCAGAGGCATATCCTTTAAAAAATAAAATAATCAGTACAGCTAGCTAACAGTCCATCAAGGAAGTATTTTCTACACATCTTCAGGCAGCAAGTATGAGATTTATTATTAGAAACTGACTTACGGCACAGCTGAAAATGTCATAGGTATGAAAGGCAAGCTTACTCTTTCTAAAGCGTACTAAGGGCTGAACGGAACTCAGACTCCAAGACTAGAAGGGAGAGCCTTGACCATTCAGTTACACATACTGCAATCAAAGGCCATGAAACTTCTCACAAGACACTTAGTTCTCTTCTATACAAGTTCTGAATATAGCTTATTCCCTTTGCATGTTTATATTTAATCTGTTTCTACAATAACAGAGTATCTCCTGCCCACCACTCATGCTTAATTTCTCTGCTTTTTCAGAAATCACACAGTCCACTTACTAAGAGCTTTAAACTGGCCCTCTGCAATTCACATTGAACTCTAGATCATACATCACAGCAGTGATAATATTATCAAAGAAAAGAACAAATGTCTTTTTTTCTGTAAATAAAGATAAAGAAAAACCAAAGTTTCTCCAACCTTTGTTATCATCTGGTCAAAAACAAGGACAGTGGTTTTGTGGCAGGGGAAGGAGGAAGGAAATAAATGACAAAGATGAGTCTTTATTATCTGAAACTTGTTCAACTTGGATGATTTACCTTCCATTTTGAAAATTACATCTGAATTATTAACAGCATGCAGAGACTGAAATATGACTTGAAAATAACTAGCTAAAGGATACAACTTAATTGCAGGTATTTTTCAGCTGAACACTAGCCTTCAGGTTGTTTGGAAGAAAGCTGTTTTGTGGATATGGAACTATGTTACCAGCTAGATGCCCTTACTCCGGTAAGTATGAAAATTACCACTGCTCTGGCTTTCGCACTTCATCGCACAGTTCTCCTTTCTTGATTAGCAGCATTTCTTTAAACTGTATGTCTTCTATGCAAACAGTGCTTGGAGACATTCAACATGGCTGCCACAACACTTCAAGAGTTGCTTATGAAAATGCTAAAAGCTTTCATCCTTCTAAACTTCCTAAGACTAAGAGCAGTGAAATTTTTCTGAATACTTCACACAGAAACAAGTTTGATCCCGATCAAAAAAGGCCACTATTTCTTGGAAATATCTGTTGCCAGACCTGAAGCATCTGATCCAGCTGTGCTGAGGGAGCCTGCCAAAACATCCGTAGAAGATCTGGGAGCTGCCGCCAAACCAAGAGACATAAACAAGAATCACTGCCAGGAACAGCATGGCGAGATATTCTACCCAGGGGAGAAGGCGCCAGCCTTATGCTGATCAGACACACTAGTGCAGAAAACAACATAAAATTAAATCAAGTGTTTCTAGAGACATGGCTGAAGAGTCCAGTTCTTTGGTTGAAATATGTTAAGACAGGAAATGAGCTAGACTAAATGAAATAGGACATGTACTTGAGAGAAACAGTATTACATTTCAGCTAGCTCCTGAAAATCCAGGGGAAACAACGCAATTTACTGGTGATGGAGCAAGTATTGACAAAGTCATAAAAAGTAACCCTCAATTGTCAACAGCTTCACACTGCAATCTACTGGATGTTGGCAAAACTACATCAAAACGGCTGTTGAACAAATGATAGTGCTTAACTATTATCTACCTCCTTCTTAGCTCTTTGCTATTTAGTGTATTAAGACTCTTCAGCAGAAATAACTGGGTTTCCTATACATGCAACAAAAGGTAATCTTACAATTACTAACATGAAGACCAAACATTAAAAAACATTGTCATAAAAACATGACAATCCATAAGTAAAAATAATTTTCTACCTCATGCCATGAAATAGAGAACAATGACAATGCTTCCAAAGTTACTTATTTACAGTAAACTTTGAAAACATTCAGTTGATAAAAGGAATGCTGAACACCCACTATACAGGAACAGCAGCTCACAGTATATACCTGAGAAAAACAATGTCGCTCATCACTTCTTGAGGGCATTGCAAAGATGGACTACTCTGGGCCACAATTTCATATTCTGTCCCATTACTCATAACTGATTTTATCTAGCTAAGGAAGAAATGGTACACTGCAAGGCATGGGCAGAAATGAAGGAACACACAATGCTTCCCTGCCCCCTCCCACCTGCAAACTCCCCCTAACTTGATGGAAAATGTTTTCCTCCTACCTTGTAGGATCTCATTTTCCAGCTCTTGAGACCCCAGTGGAAAAAGCCAGCATCCCAACTGACTACTGCCTGACCTGGCCAATGGTTGATTTAGGAAAATGCTGGGAAAGACAGCAATGCTTCCAGTCTCAGTATGTTGCCATTCTTCTAAGTATCAAGCAAGAATACTTGCTGGGAGACATTTCCAGCAGACTGTTTCTACCTAACTGACAAATAATTCTGCCGTTTAAAACCTCAAACTCTTATAAATAGCTGTCTCCAGCACACACCATTCACAAGCATCACATTTATTTTGAAAACCATTGCACACCTATACTGAAACTGTCAAACTAGACTGATCAACTAATTGTAGCCTATAACCTGAGTAACCTAGGCTAGTATCATACACTGCAAAAAAAATGCAAGAGATACAAACACATTTCTGCAAAAACTGCTAGTAAGAAACCACCGGGTGTTTTTTCCTAATCCTGACAGTGACTGCTGCATTAAGATTTAAATGTCTTAATTTAGGTGGATTTTACTGAATGCAACTGGGGGGGCACTTTCACTATCCATATAGAAGTTTGATTTTTGATTATTTCTTTTAGTCTTATAAAGCTTCTCTGATAGCACATGGAAATGTATTTACACAGTGATAATTTTAGATAAATTGCTAATTTTTCTGGGTTATGAACATGAAGTATTAGAGATATCCCTAAGTAATCAGGAATGGCTCCTTTAGTTTTGAAATACAAGAAATCTTACTGAATTTATACAATTTAGAGCATATCTTTAACTGCACAAGAACATATTCCATTGCTTCTGTCCTCTTAAAGTGACTCTAATCTTCATAATCATGCCTCAAGTATAAGCCTTTCTACAGCTATAAACTACAATCTCCATTATACATACATTTGATATTTTTCCGTGCTATCTGATGTAGCATCAGTACCGTAGCAAGCTCTGGGCAAAAAGGGTATCTGCCCTAAGCATTCTTCTGAGAACTCCCCAAAGGAGAAGCAAGTATGCCAGAGCCCCGAGGCAGCTGCGGGCCAGGAAACTGGCTGCAGCTCCACGCTAGCAGATGAATTGGTTGCTACTGGAAAGAGCCAAACTGGATGGTGCAAGGCATGTCTCATGAACTAAAGCAGCCCATGTAAGATGAGCAAATCTAAATGCAATAGAGTGATGTACAACTACTAGTGTCCTTTTTAAATAATCTAGCAGCAATACCTTATTCCTCATTTGCGTATTTTTATATTTCTAATCTTATTTCTACTAATACAAACTATTTAAAAGGTTTATTTTAGCAATAATTTATTAAAAAGAAGTAGGAATTACCTAATAGGAAAATAGTATGTAAGCAATGATTGCTTTGCAGTAGTATCACAGATAGTCTCTGGTCAAGAATTTTAAAAGATATTATACTAATAAAAAAATTTTTAAAACTCAGCTTGCCCTAAAACACATCAGGTGAACAGACCAACTTCTGGAAACATGATAAAAAAACCCAATTTGTCTGCCTCAAAGATTAGACTAACAGGAAAGTATATGCAAGAATAAAAAGTTAAAGCAGATTGAGAACTTCTGCTGAAATGCCCGCGAACAAAGAAACAGATAGTTCATTAACCGGTAAACAAGTATTTTTTCACTCCTCACACAATTAGCCTCCAGAAGATATCCCTGTAGAGTCTATCATACTGAGAAGATTAAAATTTTAGCAAGACTCAAAACTAGTAATTTTTCATGATTTCAGTTGTCAGACATTATTAAACAAAGCTACTACTTTCAACAAAAAAGAGAACTCACTGTAATTCTGGGGTATAATCTATATAGTCAGGTGGAATTTTACCAAGGAAAAAGTAGTCATCATTGATCAACCATGGATTTTATTTGCACGGCTTTGGTGCCATACTATGTTAGCTATTTTTACTGTAACACAGACATTTAGACTATCAGATTTATTTAGTATAACAGTATTTGTAAATTTGAGAACTGAATATATACAGAAGAAATATTTCCTGTTATGTCAAACACAAAGGAAAAAGAAAGTATTGGTCTCCAGAATTTTTTCATCACGTACTCATCACTGAAGTAGCGTACCTTTCCTGTTTAAGCGCATATTCCAGCATTTTGATTCTTCGCACTAGATCCTTCTTCAGATTTTCTTGTCCTTTCCTTTCACCTTGAAGAAAGGCGATCTGGGCCTGCAACAGGAAGTGTTCAGTTTAGAATCTGCTTCCTCAAAACCATTCAGCATAGCTCTTATGTGTGTGTGTCTCTCCAAGTTATTTTAAAAGTCATTTGTACAGTGCAAAAGAAACTGGCTTACTGTGCTTCATAAACATTAAATGCTTACACAAAACACAGCATAGATAAGCCTTCTAAACTGCATGCTCATTACAGATCCCCCCCCCCAAAAAAAAAGATAAGAAATAAAGCAATTTTACTTTGTTTGTCAGAGTTTATTTCCTCTATTGGCTAAATATTCAAAAAAGCATAAGGAATAGATAAAATAAACATACAAAAAGCCTTCAGCAGACAAAAACATTTACCAACAATAAGCAGGAGAAGATGATTAAAGTATTTCTGCTCACTAACTGAAGTAGTATATAATTAGTGTACTGTTTTATAGATACATGTTAGATACATGATACTAGTCAAAGAACTGAAGTACAGCATGTTCAGCTAAAAGAAAAATAAAACCCTGTTTGTAGTACAGTGCCAAGTGTTAATTATAATACTTAGTAAAATAGGTTAAAGAAAGGTCTCCAGAAATACTGTAATTGAGAGAGAAAAAAATGGAAAACAGGGAAAGGTATTTTGGTGAGAGAGATGAGAAGAGAAATGGTATAGAAGTAAATAAAAGTCAAGTGTAAAACAGACACGTAACCTTTATTGACTTCCAGCAGAGAATAAGTACTTAGTTGCCTGTGAAAAATCTCCTTTAAATAGAAAATCATGATTCATACAGATATTGATCCCTAATCATAAAGGTAGAACTACCTGCTTTTTTACCTCATGCTCAAATCATAATTTGATCAAATTGTAAGAGGCAGGTTCTTGTGCTCTCTCAACTCATGAATACACTTAGACAAAAATACCTACGGGCAGTCAACATCTCCTGCCTTGGCCTCACCCCATTGCATGCCACCTGCCGTTTCCAGGATGGGAAGCTTTCTGCCACCTTTGCAGCTAGAGCCTCCAAGGATCTCATCTGCCTCCTGAGAGGCACCAACTGGGTCAAAGGCAACTGGTCTAGACCATCAGAATGCGAAGACCAGGAAGCCTTTTAATTTATATAAATGCCCGCTGCAGTTCTATACGCAGTGTGCTCTGTAGGTACTGCAGTCTGCACCAATCTCTAGGGAAAGCCAGGGAGTAATAAGCAGGAGCATCCTCTCCTCCCCTGCCACAACCCTGCAAGCAGTCCCCAGATATTTTAGTTAATGGAGACAGATGCTTCTAAAGAGTAACACCTCTGACTTCAGATTTTTACACCAAGGTGAAAAAAACAGTGTTTCTAAATGCCATTTTCTCTGCACCAACTAGAAAGAGAATGCACACAACAAACTCGCTTGAATTTTGGAGATCAGGCATGATGAATCTTACTTCAAAAGGCCATTTGCTGGTGGCCGGCTATAGCAGCTGCTCTAAAACATGACGCCAGCTGACATAACTTCATTGCTTAAGTGCAACCACTAAACAGCTTGACAGACACCTGAAGAATCCCTAACCACCAGTCACCAACTAGAGCAGCCAGTTTATGACGACTGAAAAACACTGGCTGCTCTCCAGTGAAGTTGATCTTCACCTTCAACGGGGGAATTGCATTTGACTGCCAAAAAACCCTCAGCTGAATCAAAAGGAGGGCCTCTCACTCTGGCATCAAGCTTCTCCCCACTTAACACTCAAACTGGGATGAACAAAAAGCTAGAACTGAATTCTGATGTTTGTTTTATGCTCAGGTTTAGGGAAAGGCACAGAAGAAAAATTCTGATGCTGGAGTCAGCATTTCCTACCCTGAAGAATGTAACTACAAGAAACACGTCAACTCAACCAGGTCACCATCCCTCTCAGTAACAACAAGAACACCTCAAGCACATACGACTTGGTTCGCAGTAACTGGACAGTGCACTGCCACTCTGATTTCTCTCTCCCTGCCTCCAAATAGGCCCAGCAGAAATAAACAAGTGCCCTTCTAGCCAAAAAGTGAGAGGATATCAAAGCACACTATTAAAAATAGTAGAATGTGACATAAATGTGCATTCTGTTGGAATGAAGAAGATCATCCAATGCCATCGGGTCACAAGCTGAAGTGATCTATGATGCGACCTGCTGTCTAAAAGCAATTTCTAGCTAAGAATGCACTGACTGAACAGGCTGGAATGAAGCATTTTTACCCAGCAGGTTGATAAAGGACAGCCAGTAATGGCCTGGCTCATGCACTGCTTTACTACAAAGGTCAAACCAGCACTGCCATGCTAACAATTGAGGTTAAAGTCATCTTCCACTGGTGACAGCCTAAACAAAGGAAAAAAATGCAACTTCTCAGAGGTTTTGACAGCCTACATTTGTATGAGAGAAAGAATAAATGAATTTCATTAAGAAAAATCATACGACACGTCTTTCACATGAAAATGAGCAGAGTCACGTTTCTGATACCTGGCAGGCCTGGCTCCTTGACTTGTCTGACTAACCATTTGAGAACCAAAATTCCAAACTGTCACAAGAAGCTTCTTAGGCCCATAAAAATCACATAAATATTGTTCTTAATTCTACCTCTGGAGCTGAAGCATCTACATCTTATGATTCAACATGAAGGAAAAGTATTGTTGCTCTCCCTCCTCAGCGCCACTGGCAGGCTGCATGTATTACATACATATTGCACAAGAAGGAAGAACACTGGAAGAAATAGTAACTAATTCTTTGCACATCTTTTATTGTCAGTGGTATGCCAGTGCTCCTAGTGATGTCTTAAAACTTTTCTTTTTCCTGGACTTCCAAGATATCCTTGTGTTTCTTACTCAAAAAGCATGCAGCAACAAAAGAGTAGAATTCAAAGGCAGTCTCTCCAGTCCTACGTAAGCTTATTGCCGGGATCTTTTAAGGTTATTATATACTTTACAAAGCAGTAGTTTCACTGGCGAATCAAGAAGCAGACAAGTGCACCAGAGGGCCTGAGAACAATTTCCCTGTCTCCCTGGAGGCTGTGCAGTTTCTAGCATAGCTTGTTCATGTTTCTCTTCTGAGTAGCATCCTTACACCCAATACTCATTATTTTTGAGAAATTCTAGCTCTGAAAATGAGAACACTTACATTTGTCATTTTGATAATATACAAAAAGTAAGAAGAATAATCCCTCCTTTTCCCACAGGATGTTAGCAACCTTTAGCCCTCATTTATGTAAGTACTGGATAATTACAATTAAGTTAGCCTCAATGGACAACAAAACATCAGTTATATATGTAAGCTCAAATTTTATTTAAGAAATTCTTAATGATAATATCCAGGTTTATTTGTAATGCACATAAGGTCAGCATTAAAGTAATAACTGAAATTTTATACGAACATTAATACTGACACAATCCATATGTCATAAGCAGATTTCATTCTTTACAATGTTTGGCAATTAACTGAAAATATGCAGAGGAACCTAAATGTTAATGCCATAAATGAAACAATTTGTAGTATAAATTAAAACTGAATAAATTAGTACACTGAGTTTAAATATTCATCTAAAACGATGAATGATGAGATCTAGCAGCATTTTCTCAGTCTCTAGAACATAACAGTGATAACTCTAGGATCACTGTTTCCAGTCAAAATATTTAGCCAACACCTGTCTAAATGTCTGTGCAAACATTTGAAGTGTAAGAGGTCTGGGTTTAAACATGATGAGAAATGTAACCGAACTGTATGACTGCAGTTTTATCATTTGGATGTAAACAACAGAAATTTATCAGTAGATTGAGATTCCACAGTCCATTTCCCAAGGTTGCAGCTTTAGCACAAGTCAAACCTGAAGCAGACTACCTGAGGGAGTAGGAGAGCAAAGGATCGCTTCCCACTTCGAATAATCTGCAACACTGTTCTACACTTGTGCTTTGGCCACTCCTGGCAAGGTTTGCCAAAAATTTCAAGAATTCACAAACAGGCCCAACAAACAGGTTCTGTGACAACTGACCTTCTAGCTAATAAGGTTAAAATGCATCAAGTTGTAAGCACGTCATTGCAAACCTCTAAACTGCCTGTAGGGATCACGCAAAAACTCTGTTCCTTGCCTTACGGGTGGGGCGCATCGTCTCCATAAAGCACTCAGCCCCACTGGCTCTGCAGTGAGGAATCAAGGCAGCACACGCCTCAAGTTTATTCCAGGCTAAATGCTACAAGTTACTGTATTACAGCTCAACTGTGAAATTACAATGCAGAGAGTCAGGAGGGAAAAAAACCCAACCAACCAATCACCAACCAACCAGCCAACAAAACAAAAAAAATACCAAAAAACAAAACCACCACCTCCTCCCCCACAAAAACTACCAAAAAACAACAAACCAACAAGAGAATACTGGGAAGAGAGATGCCTGGAACAGTCTATTTCAGCCACAATTGTACACTCCAGTATGTTTTTTTTCCACTGTACCTCATTATAGTTACTAGTATTACCAACTGCAACAAAACTTACAAGTTTCCTGCACATCCGGTCTAAATTAATAGCACTGTAGCCATCTTAACTATTCCACTTCTTCACCAGAAGTTTTAAAATAACATTCATTCTTATGTTAAAAGAAAAAAATTATGGCCCACAAGATCGCCGTTTTAAGAAACTCCCCAAAAGACTCTAAGATCCACACTGAAGTGGAAAAAAGCGTGAGGCAAAGTTTTAGGTAGCACTGGGTTAGAAACAACTTTTTTTAAAATGCTGTTGACTTCCTAATAGAGGTTTAGCAGCTGTAAAAATATAATCAAATAATGAAATTGCATCTTAATAAGTCTGGATTTTAGCGATGTTTACAAAAAGTAAACTGAAATTTACACTTCCTGGAATCAGCACCCAGAATGACAGGGATGCTGAGAATTATTATCATACCTCCACACCTTTTTAGACTGACATCTTGACATTACAAAGATATATTTTTTTTTAATCTCTTGCTGTTTTAACAGAAAATTTCTGATATTTTTAAATTTTTAACAAAAAAATTCTTTAGAAAGAAACAATACCACAGCTGCTAGACAAATGATGCAAGTTTAGTATCAACTTCTACCAGTGCCTGAATTTTACAGCTACTTCAAATTAAAAGATGCTCTTTTTTTTAAATTCTTAAGACTCACGAACTATAAAAAGCTTCTCCATTCTTTTCTTTAAAATATTTATGTTAATATTTCAAAGTAAACAAATTTATGAGTACTTGATGGTCAACAGGCACCATCTGACAACGTAAGAGCTACTAAGACACACAGTTCTGTACATACTGCTTTCATAACTCAAAAAACAAGGCCTTCACAGGTTGAGAGAAAGAGAACAAAGGAGGGGGAAAACTGCAAGAGATGTATTGCAAAAAATATGTAGATAGCTAAAATAACTAAATATACTATAAAGATTAATCAGCTTGGAACAGTTGTGCTAACTGATCTACCAAGATCAGCCAGAAGGATTCTGCAGGCTCAGTATTTTAGATTATAGTTGGCTCACTCAAGTGCTACATATTTAAGTATTTTTGTAAATAAGCGTAGGTATGCCTGGAGAGTGAGAGGAGGAGATAAAAAACAGGTACAGGGGGACGGGGGAAGGGAAATATCCGTGATCTAGTACAACTGGCAAACACCTTCTCAGGCACCATACTTAACATCGCAACACACACCTACCAGCAGTCCACGCCAAGAGAGGCTAGGAAGCTTTTATAAGCGCCTGTAGCCATTTGAGATAACACAAACCTGAAGTGGGGTCACAGGCTGCAAGGAGTGGCAGGCACTGAGGCGTATTTAGCTTCACCCCACACAGAAGTGCTTCAGCCTATTTATCACCTGAACCTCATGCTGGACCGATAGCGCCTCGTGGCATTAACACACAGCACAATCTGCTACGGGCGAATTATTTTTGCTGGACTTCTTAGAGATGTGCTGGCATCAGAGCTGAGCCCTGAAAAAAGTAAGCCACCCACAAGAGATGAAAGATCTAGCTTACGGTAAAAAAAGATGGTTGAAAAAGCCATTTACTTACATCCTCATCTCTTTGGAAAGATTGTTCGAAAAACAATTTCTTATCAGTGAATTCAAAAGTCCTAACAGATCACCCAGAATAAAAAATTATTTAGCAATGTATTCCTGGCAATACCTTGATTACTAATTGAAGCATCTTAACCAACAGGATTGACTTTTCTTTCTGCAGTTTGAAGTATTTTACTGGGCAGATCTCCATTCAGATAGCCAGTCTTTCTTTTATCCACTCTTCAGTGCTGCCTATCATTGTTCTAAGTGCAAACATCAAAATACTTGCTGAGTTAGCCAAGCAACATATATTCAACTTATTTAATCATTCTTCATAGATAAAAATTTTCTCTAATCCTCCAGCCATTTTTGTAGTTAAAAAAACCACTTAAGTCCTGAGCGTTAACTTTTTTTTTTTTTTTTGCTTTTGAGTCCCAGGAGCATGTTCCGTGTAGACTGATGTAAGGACAAAAAGAGAGCAAGTTTTAAACGTGATAGAATTCTATAGGCAACATTGCAATGACATCCCACAAAATAATCGCATGTTATGAGCTGGACTCCAAATTGCAAATGCTCAAATATAATTCCTTTCCCCTTGCTGTACAAGAAAGGCAGAAATGCAGCAACAGCAGTCAGCACCAGGACTGATAAATAGACTTATGGCCCACATTTACACTGAGACAACGGAAGTTCACAGGCTGAATGAATCACTTGGGGTATAGCAAGACAAGGGAGAACAAATCTGGAGATTTTTAGATTTGGCTTTGGTAACAAAAAGGCATAAACCAGACTTGACCACACAAGCATTTGCAAAAGCAATCGGTACACTCCCGTTTCTCTCTCCTACAATCAGGAGCAGGTACTCTTTGTATTCAAGCATGCACAACCACCCTGAACTAAAGCATCAAGTGAAACAGATACAAAAATAACTTGGTTTTGTTCTCACCTCCTGTTTACAAACTTGGATATGAGTATCGCGCATGCCATTTTTGTTCCGATGCTTTTGCAATCCTGCCCTATGTGACTGCCCTAAAGGGAAACATATTCCTGGCTAAGAGCAGAAAAAATGCAGTCTTTCCACACTGCAATCTTTAACTTCTTTGTTGCTGGATTATTTTCAAAATATTCAATGTTAGTTAGCATATAGCAAACTCTTTTCAAATAGGAAAATACTATCTTCTACATGAATCCATCCACAGGCCCATACAGAACAGGCCAGCATGATAAAGTGAACTTTTGTTTTCACATTTCAGTGTTTTCACTTCTAGTGTATTGTTGGCAAAGGTTGGACCCTGAGCACTCTCAAGTGATTCAGAAGATCCGTTTCCAGTATCTAAGTATTTCTCAGCATATTAAAACAAAACATAACGATCCATCTATTTCTAAGTCAGTTCTTGCCACTTTCTAGCTAAGGAACTTGGAAAGCAGGACTTGACAAGGCTGGCAGCCTTGTAAAGCCAAATATATGATCAATACCTATTGTCTCAGAAAACTGTCTATGGATATTAATTCTAGTTCAGGCTTCACATTTGTACAGCCTTACTTCTTTCAGTATTAAATTAAGATGAACGAAAGGTCTATGGAGATGCATGTAATCTTCCTTGGGGAATATTACACAGCCTGTTCTAGAACCAGTAAATGAAGTTTCAGTGTCTACTGAAACATCGATAAAGGTTGAGTTATATTTGCAATCTGTTGTTCACACAGTGCAAAGTTATTTACTCCAGATGCAATGAAACTGTTAGGAGCAAAGACCTTCAACAGAAAAGGACAGTTACAATTTGAGTGGGACAGAGAGATACTAATTTAAATTATAAACATGCAGTAGGAAAGACACAATAGGATGTTTCACCATACGCTAACCTGACATCAAAAAACCCAAAGTTTTCCACCTAGAATGTAACATCTTACTCCATTTTTACTTAATTCAATGATTCTATAGCAACTCATGAAAATCAGAAAATCATCTTCTTTCTTAAAACACAACTTTCTGTGAAAAGTAAGCTTTAAAGACCCCTTGGAGACAATGTAATGTTGCAAAACTCTTGTCTGTTCATGCTTCCTCAATATTTACAACAGCGCTTTCCTAAAAAGAGTCAGGCCCATTTAAGAAATACGTTTTCATTACACTCAAACTAAATTACACGTTTAGCAGATTTGAGAAAATGGGAAAATCAAATGCTGGGAAATTCTTGGATCATTTATGCAATTTAATAAGAAAAAACAAAACAAAAAAAAAAAACAAACACAAAAAAACAAGACAACCCCCCAAACAAAACAAAAAAAACCCCCGAAGAACCAGTCTCATCACTTCATATTTACATTTTATTTCTCTACAAAAGCTAGAAATTTCTACAGTGCAGCTCTTTCATCACTCAGCATTTACTCCTACTAGTCCTCCCAGCTTAAATAAAACAAGCCATGACAGTTTATCAATAGGTGTATTGGGATTAGCTGGCAAACATGCACATAAGCAAACAGGAAAGAAGAGTACAGAAGCTTCTCTTCTCTGCTTCGCATGAATTTGGCAACTAGAAAGTTTGCTAAAAAAAACATAGCAAAAGAAAAGATATCTGGTAGTCGCCAAGACCCATTTAGCATCACTTTTCCCAACTAAACACGCCTCATTATTGTGAACATGGCTTATTTTCTTCCGCCTTTTGATTCATCTGAAGCATTTAAAACAATGAAGTTGAAAATATTGCCTTTCTGGGGTAGTGGGGAATTTAACATTAATCACTGCTTTCTTTGTAATATTTGCCTTATGGGAAAAAATATTTATTGAAGATTTCTACAGCACTTCTGCCAATTCACAGAACATATCAAAGATTCAATCCATAGCATACTTGAAAATCTTACCAAAATCTTCTTCAAATTGTATTTTATCTTCCATTTTATTGGCCAACCCAAATCTTTAGTTTTCCATTAACTAAATAAGTGATTTCATCAACTCACTGTTCATTACTTTTTCTCTGAACAGCCTTCTCAGATTATCCAGCTATCAGAATGATTTTTAACTAGAAACTTAATCCAGTAAGAGGACCGTTATCTAAAAGCCAACAAACTGTAAATATCAACTATTTCTGAATCAAGTAACAAATGTCCTAAACCAGACTATAAATAGCCACAGCCATCTGTCTTATTTGCCCCTTCTCCTCATTACTTCAACTTGTCTATCTCCAAGGGCACTATCTTACCACGTAGCACGCCCAGTTTCACCGCCTGCCTCTTGCCTCGGAAAAGTAGCAGAAAAGGGGCAGATCCCCACCTGTGCGTGACCCCCCTCCCCGGTAGAGCTAGCATTACTAACTCTCACTTCCATAACCAGCCTCAAGTGCTTATCTGTTACTTCCATCACATTCCTTCTATTACAGTTTGTTATCATTTAACTACATTCTATCTCATTTAATTGACTCTTACCCTATCATTTGGGGAGTGTTTTTTTCTTTTGGCACCATCTTACAAGGAGTATTTTTAACAAAACTGTGGAATGACAAGCACTTTATATCCACCCATTCTCCGTAATTTCCTTGCAAACCACTTCAAAGGAAAGTTTACCCAGGAAATATCATTTTAATGTAACCCTATCAATTCCCACTATTCCAAAGCAGTCTACTACTCTAAAGAAAGAGTCATCAGAAGAAATGAAAACCTTAGCAGCAAAGAAGACAAGAGCTAGAACACTCCTTAGCAGCATACAGGGTGTCTATAAACACAGTTACATAGAGCATAGTAGTTTGTTGCAAATTAGAACATTTGTGAAATGCAGAGAAATGCCAAAGTCTGCAAATCAGCATTTTTGCCAGAAAAAAAATGTTTGTCAGAAGCAAAACTTTCCCCAGCAACATATGCATTGCTTGCAAAGACAAAATTTCGAGTCAAAACAAAAGCCATACACACACAAGCGCCTTCCAAGCTCATACAGCTGAGAAGCAGCAGAACTCAACAGCTCTGTCGCTTGCTGGGACAAGGACCTGCACCAGCAGCCCTCGACTCTGCAGAGGTCCCAGCCATGGGGGCAGAGTCTCCATTGCTCTCTCCCAGGGATGGCAGATGGCTAGTTAAAAGGGAAATAACTTCCACAACAGAGAATTCACCCCCAACCAATCAGAAGACGTACAGTTAAGGCAAGACACCAACATAGGAGGCAGTTCAAACCCTGCTTGCCTCAAGCAAAAATACGAATTTCAGTGCCCTGCATATGTATTTGACAAACCCTTGGCTATTTTGGGATGGGCTTGCCCAATACATAATGACAACTCTGAAATGCCTCGGAAACACAGTCCAGAAAAATGCAGAATGAAAGAAACCCGAAGATTAAAATGCTTGCAGAATAGGAAACCCTTTCTTGTCAACTCTTCCAAGCAGCTGCTAGACCAACCTAAGAAAAGGAAAATTACTCATTTCTGAAAAGATATGAAAATAAATGATAATGCTATAAAGCACAGTTTGTGAATACTAAAGTGAGGGTTTATAATGTTACTATTTATTCTAATGAATTACTTCACAGGGCATCACGAAAGTTTATTAGGATAATTTTTCAATCTGCAGATTTCAAAGTAGCATAAACAGAGAGCAAGCATCAAAAGTGAAATATGTAATTAGCATATAAGCATCTAGGGGAAACCCGTATGAATCTGTTTTCATTCTCACCTGAAATACACAGCGTA